>NC_091929.1:29032961-29185461 GCF_041260155.1 Ptychodera flava
TTGTTTGAGGGTGACCATTTTTGACAGCTTTTGAAAGGGTTATATCAAAGATTTGCTCCCCACAACACCGTGACGACGTCAAAGAGATGACATGATCAATTCACTAAAGCAACGATCAATGTTTCTGAGAATTTTTTTTATCCGAATACTTTTGTTCGTTGATGTCCTCGCAACGTGGCTGTACTTTACTCGGAGCAAGATTTTAAAACTTCAAGTTGTCAGTACGAGGCGAAACAGTTTTTGCCATTTTTAATTTTTTTTTAACCAAGAACATCGACATTTCAGTCACAATAACGACAGTCTCCTCTGACGGGAGAACAGCACCATTTTCCAGTCATCGAACCTAAGGTGCTCTATACAACTTTCACAGACCAAATTGCATTTTTTGGAACATCGGTGAGAGTGTTCATGCAGCTTCAGCTTAAGTGGCACACCAAAGACACACTTACCATTCCAAACTAACTCGATCCCTCCGATCTAAAACATGTCTTTATTAAGTTCACTGTCACTCAGATATTTTCCATAGTATGATAAGGACTTATGAAAGATCATAGTCAAATAACCAGCTATGGAAAAGATATATTCATTAACTCTAATTGTTTAATGATTGTTTTAACAAAAAGACGAAGAGAGTCGTCATCTGAAGTACACAATACAAAATTTGAGGTATAAGAATACTCTCCATTGATTATGACTCATTAACTCTAGATTTGCATACTGGAAAATACTCATGAATACACTTTGCATAAATGAATACTAATGAGTATCAGACCTGAAGTCAACGAACATTGACTGTCAATTCTATATAATGTGATTGAATAGGATACCGGTATACTCAATATTTTTTATATACTTGACATCAAGAAATGGTTTTGTGACCAAGAGTTTTGTTTCTGTGGTCTTGTTTCTGTACATTGTCTGTCTAGCCTAAGATCACTATTGGTTTCATTTTGAACATGTAAGTACATGACTGTAACTAAGATTTTCACAATGAAGATGAATAAATGACCTTCTTTTTCTAAAAATGGACGGGTTTTTATCAGCGTTATCTCAAAGCCAATTGATTGCCTGGATAAAACTTTCAAAGAGAATAAACAGCTAACATTGTATACAGTAAACAGTCAATCTAAACGAGCACTAATGGGAACCTGGTATGACAACTGCCACTTTAAGATAGTGCGTGCCTCAAAAGTTAAAGACTTTAACTTTCACTCAAACGTTCCTTAACGATACTTTCAACCATACTCTTACCAAATAAAGAATTAAAATCAGGGGTCACCGTAAGAAATATGGTACTAGAGAAACAAACTACTTGACATTTACAGATATTTGAAATTCAAAATGGGTGTTAACCCTGTGTTAACTCTCTGTAGGAAAGATTTTTGATTTTCGAAAAAACTACAAGGGTAAACATCTTTCTCATTCCAAGAGCTTCAAACTTGAACCCCACAGGCACCAGATCAGAAAAGTATTGAAAAATGTTGATGGTCTGAATATCTGTCCCTGAGGCGCATTCTACAATATCTTTGTATCTTAAGTATTTTCATTTCATTTATATGTAAATAACTGCCAGGACGCAGACAACACACTGCTGATCAAAACACTGTCGCTGGTTGGCGTTTCTTGACATGGAGATATAAGCCGCCATCTGATCTGTAAATTAGTGCAAACATTGGATTTGGAGGCTTGCTTTCATCGATGGAGAATTCGAAATGATGCAGAACCAACATGAGGGTGATCTTCATCTCGCTCATGGCAAAGTTTTGGCCAATGCAATTCCTGTTGAGAAAACATAAACGTTTGTTTGATACAAAGGATGTATTGGGTCATGTAAGCAACTGTACATTCTTCTAGAATCACGAACAGAATAATGCAGATAATTATACATCTACCATCGACAACAACATAATTTTGTGTGAGCTAAAAAAAACAGGCACCCCACCATCTGCAGCCTTATCCTTATCAATATAATAATATATTTCTAAGCTGATGTCAAACGTAATGAGACAGTATTTTCTAACTTTGTCAGTGTTAAAAGCATACACCAGTCATGTAGAACATTACTACCATATGTTATAAGTCAAACAACAAGTCAACTGAGCAGGTTTAGTTAATAATGAGCTCTACATAAGGCATAAGTACCAAAGCCATGGGGAGTGTATAAATACCCCATAACTCCGTGGGCATTCACTATTGTGAATGAGTAGCACAGGAAAGCAGCATCATTGTATAATGACGCTCAAAAAAATCTGGATCTTTCGAGAACTACGGTGTAAATTAAAGCACTGAGCAAACATATTACATTGCATTTAACCAACATTCTTTTTTTCAGAGCAATATTTCCTATCAAAGATGATACGACAACTCCCCATACTATATATTTTCCAAAAGCAGGAGAATCTGAAGTTTTGTATGGTAGCAAAGGATGATGGGATAGAGAACCTCAAGTTGGGTGTAATGATAAAAATTAATTTAAGTCTTAAATTTGACACTACTTTTGAAATTTAATATCTCATTTGAAACTAGGGTAGCAAAAAAACAATTTTGTTTTACATTAGACTGATCTATTCTCATTCTTAAATGGCAGGGGTTGAAAGACTGACATTCAAAAAAAGTTATTCAAGTCCATGATGACCAATATAACTCTTATTCAAAGTGTAAGAACTTTATTACTGATCAAATTGCCATTTGGTTATTATATACGTTTTAACATACCATAAAAATTTTGCAAAGTTTGATCCAGCTGAAGTGGAGGTATATTTGTTTGCAAAGTCGAAAAAGGGAGAAAGAAGAAGTCAGGAAATTGGGTAATTTGCATAAATCTGCATAAATTTACACTTCTTTTTCACTGAACTCATGACTGCTTGTCATGCTGAAAGGGGACCTGATATTTTAGTATTTGGTCAACACAATAATGAAAATTGAATGAATCGTTGTAAAAGTATGATTTTGAGCCAAGTAAGCTGAGTTTTTAATGTGCAACACCATGTGTGATTTCATGCTGAAGTAATATTGTTAAAGAGCGTACCTTGGTCCAGCAGAGAAGGGTACAAAGGCATACGGTGATCTCTGTTGAACATTCTCTGGTAAGAATCTTGACGGATCAAATGTCTCTGGATCATCCCACACATGTTTGTTGTGATGAAGCGCATATATATTGGCACTGACAGTCATACCTGTTAAAATGTTCAACAAATTTACTTAAGTGAAAGACTTAAAATTTTGCTCTAACTTTCCTCAAGGAATCTTTCAATCATTCTCTTTCAAAATCAAGAATAAAAATAGGGGTCACCGTGCAAATTTTGGTACCAGAGAAACAAATTACCCAAGATTTACCGATATTAGAAATTCAAAATGGCCGCCATCCCTGTGTTAACTCTATGGAGAAAAATAAAATTTTCTAATTTCGAAAAAGTAAGCCGGTGAAAAGTTTTCTTTCACCAAGAGCTTTACAATGAACCCCCACATGTGGTATATAAGAAGAGAATTCTAAAAGTTTGAGAGTCCGAATGTCTGTCCCCGAGGTGCGTTCTACCTTAATATATAGCGCGTAAGAGGTGTTGAATTATTAAGTACGGTACGGTAAGAGTAGTGAGTAAAACAGGAAGTCATGTGACTTTCAGTCAAGAGCAAAGGTAAAGGGTCGATATCCAGCAAGATGTCAAGGGTCGGTATCCACGTTGCAACATCTGCTTCACACGAGCTGCTCTTCCTTTCAAACCATGGGGAAGCGTGGCTATACATTTAAAGATATAAACTGCACCTCTACCTTTGCAAGATCATCAAGTTTCAAGACATACATGGCCGATTCAATAGTCCAGAGCTTGGGTATCAATACATTATAACTACATACTGGTAGCTCATCTAGCTACAGAATACCAGATAGCATATAACACTCACAAGCAAAAAGACATAATCAAATGTCCGTACTGGCTTCTCAATATGTGTTTGGAAAATAATTGTAAATGATTGACACTGTTATAAATTATATATCTTAAAGTCGCCGATTGCTATCATTCTTCAATGGTGAAATAAGACTTTTATTAGGGAGGGTAGTATGAGAATGACATTTTGAGAATAGAGATTTCAAAAATACCTGGTAAGAATGTTCTTCCATCGGGCAGGTCAATACGTTGGTTATTTTTCTTGAAATCACTGGCACTGGTGGAGAAATCCGAAGGCTTTCCTTGATACAAAGAGTTAAATATGGAATGCTGTTCAGATCATCCCTGGGGGAATAATTCAGAAAAAAGTTGTGAACCGCACCATCTGGATGGTACATGTTTTTGTAAATAGACTGTGAACGTTTTGTGGTACAATTATTTGTTAGACATGGCACATTAAAAAGATGATACGACAATCAACGCTGTGAATATTTAAACAATAGAAAATGGGCAATATGTCTGAATGCCCTGAAAAGCTATTTAAAATCAAACATTCAACACGAAATATTTGGGAAAAAATCTTACGGTATTAAAGGGACATAAGCTGTAACTTGTGGCAAGTTTTTCAGTATTCTGCTTCTGTATATCAACTACCGTGTCTGACCCTTATCTATTTGTCGTGCTGAAATTTCGAGTATTTTTTGTCAACGCAGCTTGTATGTGTGTAGTGATCATTGTTTTATTGTTATAAATGAATTCTAGTCTGGACTTGAATACAATTATAGGTTGTGTTGATATGTTAGATACTTCACATTCAATTACAGTTTAGGGATTCAATGCAGAAAGTGCAGGAAAACTACCAAAAAAAAAAGGTCTGAAAAAATAGCTAAAAGATACAGCTTATGGAGCTTTAATATGAGGCAAGTACAATATATAAAGTATTGGAATGCAGCCAGGTGTGAGTCCTACTGCAATCTCCAATCGCAAACAAGACTTTGCCTAGACTATCTTCCCTGTTGTTATTTGATAAAATCATTTCACAACCATGCAAGAGGACTACCGTTATTGTTATTTACAGAATGTTGCCACGGAACAAAACGATGTGGGTAATGTAAGGCTCAAGGTACAGATTACGATTCATGTGTTTCACTGAGGTAGGTTTAACATCTTTGGTTCTTATCTTTCATTCACCATTAGTTATGCCAGGGGTAACTGCCTTCTAGAGAGTTTGATGATAATGTTTCACCAGAGTTTAAAGTACCAACCATATTATTACAAGACAGTCATAAATTTCTAATGAACATCCTTGTTGTATACTAGTACTTACAGTGGTTTGCATTGACATGTTGGCAATAGACGAACTAGACATATTGTCTAATTTGAGGTATTATCAACAGTGTCAGGCATAAATATCAGCTAGGCAGTAATATCAGTCACTTACTGTAGAAATCAGCCCGGCAAAAGTTGAAACAATGTCTAGCAGGGGATCAGACTTAGTCAAACAACACCACTACACATGTCCATATACAGCCCACTTATAACTGTCCAAGATGTATCACTTGCTTTTAGGTGTAGCTGTTTTGACTACGTCTGACCTGCTGCAAGACAATGTTTCAATTTTGGCAGAGTAGATTTCTCTGTGATTGACTGGTATTACTGCTTAGCTGATACACCTGACAGTGTTGGCAACACCTCAATTAAGACAACATGTCTTTTACTTGTAATGCCAACGGGTCAAAGCAAACCACTGTAAAAATCATGTTAAGCCAGCAAACTGTCTGAAATATTCCATATCCGGTTCATACACACATAAACACAGTCACACCACAAAACATTATGCAACATTTAAGTCATTTACCATTCGATATCTGTATTTCCTTTTTTTGCAAAGAACTGATCCACTTCTTCCTGACATTTCTTTTGGTGTTCTGAGTTTTTCGCCAGGTTGTACAGACACCATGATATTGCGCTGGCTGTAGTGTCGTGTCCTTCAAACATAAACGTGTCCACCTCATCACGGATTTCTTGATCTGTCAAACCATTGCCATCCTCATCCTAACGGAAACGATAAATACATCTCTCATGTCAAATCAAGCTGACAGGTTTGAAAAGTTTGTTTCATTTACGGATTACAGTGGTTTGCGTTGAACCATTGGCAATACGGAAACTAGACACATTGTCTAAATTGAGCAGTTGCCTACATTGTAAAGTGTCACTATGGTCCAGTGGTAATGTCGGTCTATTACAAAGAAATCAACTCTGTGAAAATTGAAACTTGTGCAATGGAAAAAGGTCAAACGTAGTCAAACAACACAAGATCATCGCATTTTGCAGGATTTTTGTGGATGAGTTAAGTTGTTTTGACTACATGTGATCTCCTTCACAACAATGTTTCAACTTTCGCAGAGTTGGTATCTTTCTTAATGACTGATGTGACCACCTACCGGTACATGATAATTATGCCTGAGAGTGTTGGCAACTCCTCAATTTAGATAGTACCGGTATCTAGCGCCTGTATAACAAAAGTTCAACGCAAACCACTGCAATTAACTGACACTACGGGCACCGTTTGAACTATAAACAGACCTGTATGGTCATACCATTTACTCAAGTACTCGCCTCTCCCAGAAAAAAATCACATCAAACAAAATTTGCAATGTGTCTTGGTTATTATATCACAAAAATTCATCACAATGGTCAGCAAACTTTAAACCTAATCAATCTAAAATTATGGTCCATCCCTCTTCCTTTTACAGCGTACAAAGAATTTCTCCATGAGTTGTTACTTGAACATAATTTGATATTCATAATCGTCCTTACACATGTTTTCACAATTTTTAATATAGACACTTACATGTACACACATCATATATTATTTGATTTCCTTTCATTTTTATTTTTTGTGTATATTCATGTGTTTTGTATTTCTTGTTTTCATTAGTTGCAATTATTGTTTTGTCTGTTTTTACTCAATCTGTTCATTTTGGCTGCAGGTATTGGGCAAAAGCCTGTTGCTCCCTATATAAATTATATAAATCAATAAAATAAATACATAAATAAGAAATAGCATCAATGCCACTGTAGCTCCCATCCTGGACTATTTAGTGTTTGTTCTCTGGTCAGATATTTGAACATGTGTGAAAGGGATAAAGTGCATGAAGTGAAAATACTTAAATGAAATGTACTGCAGACAGTGAAATATGTTTAATGTAATTATTCAGAATATAAAATGGAAAAAATACAGAATTAGATATATCGAATACTGTGATACAACCATTAACTCAACAAGTCATTTACAATGACATAGTCACCATGACGGGACGTTCCCATCTAAATAACAGTGCACTTTCAAGGCATATTCACCCCGGCAAATGGGCTTTTCAACGGGTATGGAGCTTCTAATTAAAGTTATTTGCCATCTCGTAAGCTGTTTGCAAAATGTGATTAGAGATAGCGATTAAAGCCAGTGTGCGGGGAAGAGATTTTGCCTTACACACTTCACTCATACAGATAATCGTTCGCCTTGAACTTCTTTGAACATTGTACCCTAATTTTCACAGAATAGGACCTATAAATATACTACAAGCAATATGTTAGTTCAAATTAATAAAAGTAGGAACAATTCGGATGTCCTGAAATGATAATACTGTTGTCAAGGTTTACACGAGATTGAGTTTGTGCCGCTTCACTGTACAATACCTTTGCATAAAGTAGTACCGGCCAAGCTATGGTATCTGAAGTTGTTGACTAAGCGTTATGTAATGTCTGATTATATCTGATATAACTACGTTAGATTGCATATTATCAGTGCAGAAAGAGCCCAAAAAAGTGTACTGTTTTTTAGATGCGAGCATCCCGTCATGCCACTTGTAATAGGAGTATTAGTCTTGATGGGGCAGGAAAATGTGGTCATTAAGAAGTATCACTGGAGTGTATATGTTGAGATCTATGGGCACATAGGTATTTGTCGTTGTTCCCAATTTGAAACACATGAGGCATGTCTAAGTTATGGTTCTAAATCGGGAAAAAAGATCAGACCTCTAGCAGTATTGGCCAGCCAAGAAATACATATGCGCATTATAAGTGAGGTACAAGATGTGACATCTTAAGGTCTAATATCCTATCAAAATTGGAGGGTATAGAACTTGTGGTTACTGAAATATGCATATATATGTATAATCAAGGTCAAAGGTCATCGAGGTCACATAACATTTTGAAAATAAAAAATTATATTGCTAATTAATCCCTATATGCCAAAAAATCAGATCTCTAGCTCTATTCGCTTGCCCAGAATTAGATGTGTACATAATTAATGAGGTAAAGCGTGTGTTGTCATAAGGTCTCCCATCCTACTAAATACAAAGGACATAGCACTTGTGGTTACTTATTTATTGACATAAACATATATTTTAGGTAAAAGGTCATCGAGGTCACATGACATTTGGTCAAAAATTTCTCTCCTATAGTTATCCCTATATACCAAAAATCAGACATCCAGCTCTATTGGCTCGCTCAGAATGAGATATGCGCATAATTAATGAGGTACAGTATGTGGCGTCATAAGGTGTCCAATCATACCAAACATGAAGGGTGTAGCACTTGTGGTTACCGAGTTATGGAAAAATATGTAATTTGAGGTCAAAGGTCACTGAGGTCACGTGACATTTGTCAAAAAAATTGTTTTGCTAAGTTATCCCTATATACCAAAAATCAGACCTCTAGCTCTATTGGCTCGCTCAAAATTAGATATGCGCATAATTAATGAGGTACAATATGTGGCGTCATAAGGTGTCCCATCATACCATACATGAAGGCTGTAGCACTTGTGGTTACTGAGTTATGGACAAATATGTATATTTGAGGTCAAAGGTCACCGAGGTCACGTGACATTTTTGTCAAAAAATTGTATTGCTAAGTTATCCCTATATACCAAAAATCAGACCTCTAGCTCTATTGGCTCGCTCAAAATTAGATATGCACATAATTAATTTGAGTACAATATTTGGCGTCATAAGGTGTCCCATCATACCATACATGAAGGCTGTAGCACTTGTGGTTACTGAGTTATGGACAAATATGTATATTTGAGGTCAAAGGTCACCGAGGTCACGTGACATTTTGTCAAAAAAATTGTTTTGCTAAGTTATCCCTATATACCAAAATCAGACCTCTATGGCTAGCTCAAAATTAGATATGTGCATAATTAATGAGGTACAATATGTGGCGTCATAAGCTGTCCCATCATACCATATATGAAGGGTGGTAGCACTTGTGTTACTGAGTTATGGACAAATATGTATATTTGAGATCAAAGGTCACCAAGGTCACATGACATTTTGTCAAAATATCCGAGATATCTGGTGAACGGATGGACTCACGGATGGACGAACAGACGGACATGACCCAATCTATAAGCTCACTGGACTTCATCTGTGGGGACTAAAAATTGTGTCACTGCATCCTTTTGCAATATGAATACGATGAGAAACTAAATTTTTATTTTTCGTGGCCTTATACATGGGAGTCTATGGAGATCTGCCTTATACATGGGAGTCTATGGACGTGTAAACTAAAAATATGCAAATTTCACCACGATTTGCCAAATTTGGGACAGGTCACTCCTATGCACTTCCATACCAAGTTTCAAATCAATCGGACTTGTGGTTTCAGAGCAGGAGATTTTTTGACCAACAATGGGAGAAAATTACAAAAAAATTCATGAAAAATAGCAAGTCCAAGATACTGACCCAAGATGTGCACAATCATTTCATGTCAGCCCAAAGTACTTACATGCTAATTTTTCATGTAATCTGCTCAGTGGTTATTGAGTTTTTTCAATTTGACTGTTTTTACATTTTTTCACTTAATTTGCATATTTTTGGCAATGACAACTTCATTTGAACAAAATCTCATCTACAGCCCATCATCCATGTACACACCAAATATCAAGATGAAATGTACAGCGGTTTTGGAGTTTTTGATGTTGACGGACAGACATACAGACATACAGACATACAGACATACATACATACAGACATTTCCCTAGCCTATAAGAATAGCTTCCATTGCCATATATACATATGGCTATGGGAGCTAACAAAATAGTTGAATGTTTTACCCTTTCACCAATATGGTTTGGCCCAAACCCATATTTCTCAATGGTGAGTGTGGACCTATTTACAGGAAATTAGGGATGAACAGGTTGAATTCACCTTTGCTGATAACAGTATATCCAAGAAATCAATGTATTTTCTCTTTTGGATCAGTCCTCCTTCCTTTTCCATCTCTAGAGCTTTCCTCCGACTTTCAATCACAGCCCTTGATTGGCTATGGAGAGAATTGAGTGCTCTGAAGTAGTTTCTCCCACTTGAAGTATACTTGTAGATCAGGTCACTGTGGTGGAGGAGGTTGAAGAACCGCCGGATTGTCAGATAGACGATATCATAAACAGCCTTGATGTACGGATGAGAGTCCCTAAATGTGAAAGATGTCGAATCGTAAACGTCTTTGTCAATGGAGCTTGTGTCAAATTAATCATCTCACTGCCACTGCTTGTGATATAAAGTAAAATGTCTGGTAGGGAGTAGCAATTAAGCACTACTGCAGGTGGGTATACATAAGATTTTGGGTTCAATTTGCCACATATAGCACGGGCAATAGGCAAGTGCAATATTGAACGAAATGTACCAAAATCAAATGTATACCCCACTGCAGCGGGGGCTATTGCTATGTGTGTCTCTGTCATCTCATTGGGCTAGTCTTGTCACTTTAAGCCCTGAATGCAGAAAACGGACGACTGAGTGATCAAATGTCAGAAATTCAGCAGCCAGGACCCAGCATATTATAAGTTGGGATTACGTTGAAAATACACGCACACAGTATCCAACGAAAACACACTCCGAAGTTAAAAAGTTACAGTGCAAGTATGGAAAAGTGTAAGAAGTACGCATTACTAAAACAAGGATGAAAAACTCTACACCTGTGTTTACAAAATACTGAGTATTAAACAAACTACTTATTTATTTTATTTTATTTATTTACCTCAGAATTTCCCTGACAGCTGAATACCCTCCCATTTATTGGTTTCTACATCAACCCTTTATGCTTGTTTAGGGGCCAATTTAATTTTAGTACTGCAAAAACAGTATTTTAGTAGCGATGGAATGAGCTCTCATCCAATCAGAATGGTACATGGTAGCATGATATAATATATAATACATAGTTTGGAGGACTATAGAATTCAATGCTCACTGGTACTTAGACTGAAAGATGTTGCTCGAGGGCGCTCTCTAGCTTGTTAGATAGCGCCCTCGAGTGACGGATCTTTCAGTGTAACTGGTACGACGATGTTGCCACTCTTCAAACATACCAGTGCTTCTCATGACCATCACGGTGTGTATCATTACACAAAACCTGTTAACTTGGTGTTTCATCAAAGTCAATTTGATTCACCACATTGAAATAAATTCCTACTCATCAAAATGCATTGGTGGTTTCTTGAACGGATAAATTTTCTTTGCCATACACGATCTCTGCGCGACCATCTGCTTCAACTGGACAAACAAATTCTGTTAAAAATACATTGAAATCAACTCACTTGACAGTCTGGCATTTGACATCCAGAGTGAATATACACTTCATCAAGCTATCTAGGGTCATCAAGCTGACATGATGAAACATTTCCAGCGATCCTTCGTTGCATTGGCGAGACCATTTTTCCTAAAAAGTCATCCACAGAAAAGAGAGTAAGGTGACCATAAGACTATCGACGAACGTGCATGATAAAAAGACTGGCAATATGAAAAGGTGCAGTGTTTTCTCCAGGTTTCTCTTACAAGGGGTCGGGGAGGGGGAATTCGCTAATTGCTTGAAATTTGAGCGGATTTGGTTCTGAGGGGGTCTATGGTAATTTATGCAAATTAAGGTATTGTTCAAGGTATTGCCAAATTAAGGTTATAGCATTGATCAATTATCGCATAAAAGATATGCACTCTTTCAGCTTTATCTCATCCACTTGTAGATAGGAAGCTTGTATCACTTTACTGCAGCTACAGATAGTGGATTACATCAACTGTATGATGTTACATCATAGACAGTAACCATGAAGTAGAATGCTACTATAAATACTTTGTGTAAACCATAATTTCAAACCTCATTGTAGAAGGGCAACATGTCCCACGTTTGTGATTATTTGAAGGGGTTTTTGATTACACGGAAGGGCATTGCCTAACCGTGCGTCCTGGAGAAAACACCACGGGTGATGCTGAGAAAAACGTTGAAAAGGCTTCACTATGATATGATAGCCTATTGATGCTGATTTAGCATCTGGAAACAAGAAGCAAAACTATAATATACACTGAATGATTGTACCTGTGATCTGACACCACAATGATTGGTTTGACACACAAAAAGCCCCCAACATGCAGATCCGACCAAAATCTAAAAATTGTCATCACAACCATGAACTTACATTTTTAAATTCACGCACAGATTATCGCACAAACAAACAATTAATTGAACAAGAAGGGAATATGTATACAACAGTGAAGAATTGATTACATAACCCTTCAAGAAAGGATGCTTGGTGTTTTAAATTAACATCTGAGACTACTGTGTGAGGCTGAAATACTATGGTGTCCAATCCAAGCAATAATTACTACTTTCTATTTTACTGTTTTGAATTTTAATAGAACTCAATATTCTTCTTTGAATTCAATTTTACAACACAACACTCTAGTCTGAATTCAATTAACAACTCAAAATTCAATTTTCAATTTTACAACCCAACATTCTCATCTGAGTTCAATTTTACGACTCAACATTCTATTAAAAAAAGTAATACAGAAAGTTGAGAGAAATGTTGCGCTGGCTGTTAAGTTGAAGTCAGAATAGAATGTTGAGTTGTAAAATTGAATTTAGAATGGAATGTTGAGTCTAAGGAGTTGTAAAATTGACAATAGAATGTTGAGTTGTAAAGTTCATTACCGGAAGGCTCCATTAACTTAGGAATACCCTACTTCCCTAGAGGATCAATTTCACAGACCTGCCTTTCCTACAATGGCACTACAATGGCACCAGCTGGATTAGATAAACATAACAATGGAACATTCACACCTTGGGGATTAAAAGTCTTCTGTTTGTCACCCCAGTTGCTCAGGCAAGGACTCGGGTTTCAGGTACCATGCAAGTTAATGCAGTCGTCCCCTAATGTGAATTCAGAATAGAATGTAATCAAGTTGTACAATTGAATTCAGAATATGCTGAATTGTAAATTTGAATTCAGAATACAAGTTAGTTGTAATCTTGAATTCAGAATTGAAGTCTAGTTGTCAAATTGAATTCAGAATAGAATGTGGAGTTGTAAAATTGAATTCAGAATAGAATGTGGAGTTGTAAAATTGAATTCAGAATATATTGCTGAATTGTAAACTTGAATTCAGAATACAAGTTAAGTTGTAATCTTGAATTCAGAATTGAAGTTGAGTTATAAAATTGAATTCAGAATAGAAAGCTAAATTGTAAAATTGAATTCAGAATAGAATGTTGAGTTGTAAAATTGAATTCAGAATAGAATGTTGAGTTGTAAAATTGAATTCAGAATAGAATGTTGAGTTGTAAAATTGAATTCAGAATAGAATGTTGAGTTGTAAAATTGAATTCAGAATATATTGCTGAATTGTAAACTTGAATTCAGAATACAAGTTAAGTTGTAATCTTGAATTCAGAATTGAAGTTGAGTTATAAAATTGAATTCAGAATTGAAGTTGAGTTATAAAATTGAATTCAGAATAGAAAGCTAAATTCTAAACTTGAAATCAGTATAGAATGTTGAGTTGTAAAATTGAATTCAGAATAGAATGTGGAGTTGTAAAGTTGAATTCAGAATAGAATGTTGCGTCGTAAAATTGAATTCAGAATAGAATATGGAGTTGTAAAATCAAATTCACAACAGTAAAACTGAAAGTAGTAATTTTGGCATGGATTGGACAACACATTTACAACTTGGTTTGCATCGGACTGTTGGCACTATGCAAATTAGACACAGCTTCTAATTTAGAGGAATTACTTAAGGTTAGGTGTTATTATCTACTAGTCAGTAACATTAGTCAATACAAAGAAATCATCTCCTTTGAAGTTGACACATTGTATGGAAGGAGGTCAGACGAGGTCAAAACAATAGATCATATCCATACTTATCTCAGAACGCATCATTTGCAAGCGCTGTTTGTGCGCATGTGTACCTGGTGGTGGTGTAACGTCTGACCTCCTTCAAAACAGTGTTTCAACTTGCATAGAGTTGATATTTTTTTATGATCGCTGCTTGACCATATAGTTACACTTGATGTTGTCAACTCCTCAATTTACACAGCATGTCTGTTTTCTGTACTGCGAATTAACACTTCTGCACAGGTAGAAATTTATTTGCTGTTACCCACCTATCAAGAGTTGTAAAGATTTCGATGCAGAACTGCAAACATTGTGAAACATTTCTGACCTCTCTTTTTTAAGCGTGGGGATTTCCCTGAGCAGTTTTGACTGCAATATCTTTGCTAGGTGACCGGGTGCCGTACATTGTGAGTTCGAATGCCATTGAGAATTTACTGAATTCTGTAATATATAATTCCACATATCACATCATTTGAGATCGGAAAATAGACAACTTACCACTAACACCTCAGCACAGTCTTTGAACACTTTTGCATAGGGTTTCAGTATCTCAAAATGGAACCCTGGAGTCAAAAGCTTTCGATTTCGCACCCACTTCGGTCCTGTACTCAGGAGCAAACCATCTCCCAACCAAGGTTTTATAAAGCCATAGCCCCATTCATCCTTTGGTTCTGAGCAAAACAATTGGCATTAAACAGTCAGAATGTAATCATGTTAAACGAATTTGAACAAACGATCAAGCCATAAGTTATAATTGTGCTAAGAAACAGACATTTTTTAAATTTATGAAAAAACATAAATATGTAAATTGTTCTTAATTATATGCAAGCCTCATCTATGAAACTCTATTAACGGTTAGATAATCAAAACTTTTCATCTTCAAAACTGGTCATATTTGGTTTTGCATAATTGGAGTCATCAGCTATATAAATTCAGTCTGCAGATGCACGGACAGACATACTGATTTAGCGTCAGACTCACAGTGCACAGTAAGTGAGGCTACCCCAATTCCCCTTGATTTGTTCACTCAGGCATTTTTCGCTAAAGGCTTTTTCAATTTATCAGTTTCTCAACAATTTTTAACTTACAATTTGAGTTCAGGATTATTTGTTAAAGCTATGTTCCAAAATTATTGATTATGTTTAAAATTCAAGAGTAAATTGAATGAGAAGTCGATGTTTGGAGGTGCTAAAAATTGCACACTTGTCAAGATAAAGTTATCGGCAACTAAGATATAGTCTCATCATACCACCTGTCAGACATGCACATTTCTTTTGTTACGAACATTAAAAAAAATCAATACCCTTTCTTTTGCCAACACAGATGCAACTTATTCCCTTAGTTTCCTTGAAAATATCGTGTATGGCTGTCAAAAATCTATGTGGACAAAATTGCAAAATTGCTACCTCTCCTCGGAAAAGGGGTTGATCTTCTCATTATTCACAGTGAGAAATCAGAAAATTATGATTATCAGAACTATGTTGCCAGAATTTTGAAATATGGAACGAGTTGTTCTGTGTACAGAAGAAATTTGCTTCAGTTCAGTGATTGATCTCCATGTGAACAGATCATGGAGAATTGTGGGTAGCCTCACTTACTGTGCAGTGTGATGATATTGCCCCCCCCCCCCCCCCCCCCCACCAGCGTGCCAACGGCATAGGAGGGCTGAATTATAAAAAACTATGCCAGGATATCTTGATCTGTGATGAATATGCCGCATTTACCAACACTCACTGTCAGCAAAATCGTGCATACCACAAGTGGTCAGCTAGACAGTTGCATTGTAGTGGACAAGGCATCAGAAAACAAAATTACTTGTTCACGGTGGACAAGACATATAACCCTTTCACCATTGTGGTTTGAACCAGTTCCATTGTTTTCATGGTAAAATCGAAAGAAACGGGGGGGGGGGGGGGGGGCGGTGGGGAAGGGTTAAAACCTTTGTAATAACTGAGCAAATGACCAAGATAAATAAATTGGTATGGAAATATTACAGGCAAGAAAATATTATAGTTATATACATACCAGCAGTTGATAGCACTGCCTTAACTGTCATTGGATGGGCACATTCATAAGTTGCATTGAATGGTCCGACCCACATTGGAAATCCATACTTGTGTTCATTAGCCCACCTGACACCCCTCAATATGCCCTCTTCATATGGTGACAGCTGCACACAATGGAAGGAAACGAAGGACAAAAATGCGATGATGATGATGTGCCGCTGAAACTATCAATTCAAGGGAAAAGCACCATTCAACAAAACTTAGATTAAACCATCAACCAGAATGACAAAATATTATGAAAGAAGATTTCAGTGACATGAGAGAAAGGACATTGTACCGGTATTGGGAAAATGTTGACAAAAAATGAAGAAAAATAGCAAAGGGTTGACCAAACAAATATAATATATATATATATATATATATATATATATATATATATATATATATATATATATATATATATATATATATATATATATATATATATATATATCTATATATATATATATATATATATATATATATATATATATATATATTTGTCATTCTGGTTGATAATCCCTTGGATTACATTTGGGTCACAGCGACGAGAAAAAAGTTGCTGGCGAGTCCAAGTTCTCCCCCCCCCCCCCGCAATCCAATGGTTCTCCCCTAATTACATTGCTCGGGACTGTTCTTCACATTGCTGCGAATCCGTAGCCTCTGCCACTCGGGTAGAAGCTTGTAGCTTGGTCATTGGAGTGGTAGGCCCCACTCCCAGTAGAACACGTCAAGGAGTGGCAGGGCTCGTTTTCGCAGCAATTCTTCACAAAGACTTATAGATAACGTGGGCATACATTGTATGCCGTATACCCAACGGTTTTTGTCAATGTATAACATCATAGCAGACACATAGGTGTCCGCTAATATATATGACGATTACCGCAGTTCGCTTTACCACGGAGTAAGAACAGCGAACTGAACCAGAATCAACGACCAGAACACTCACCCTGTCGAGATGTCCGAGCAACTAGTGCGTGGGAGCTCCGGGGAAATTGGCGAGACATGTTTGGTAAAGTCTTCGCTGTGATACCAGGTGACGAAGCGTTGAGAAAAGTTTAAAGACCGAAACTGCGACGACCAAGAGTGCGGTCAACACTGCAGTATCCAGACGTTTATCATGCATAAACTCTGACAGCGCCATTGCGCACGATGTAAATTTTAATCAAACGACAGGTACAATTTATCGAAGATGCCGAGAGCCAAGTTCAACAGAGTTCTTTGACCTTCGGCACCGAGTCTTGTAGCAGATGATTGCGCCCTCACACGGTACGCGGAACATACAAGCTGAGATCAAGTAGTAGTTGTTTTCAGTTCCCAAACCATCGATTTATTCACAATTTGCTATATGCAAAGTTGTAAAATGAAAATATATACCAGACAACCGAAAACAGATTTTGAAATAAGGGAAGCAAAATGACAGGAAATACAGGAAATACTAAATAACAGTGGATAGAAAGTTCAAAAACATAAAATTATGTGTAGCAGTGGAATGTGACCTCGACCAGGTTTGAGAAAGCAGTCGGGAAGACTTCTTTATTACTATAGAAATAAAGGGCGACGCCCTGACCATTAACGTTTATTTATTAGCAAGAGCGAGAGGAAAGCCAAAAATCAACAGGTGAGCTTGCCGAGCACATTTGTTTTGGCTTTCCTATAAATAAACGTGAATGGTCAGGGCAGAGTAAGCTGCAATATTTGTAATCCTTGGTGGGCTTGGCCGTGCTGCTTGGCTGCTTCTGCAGCTGCCTTGCGGCTTGTGCGATGCCAATCAAGTTGGGTATCAACACAGTCATGTGTTTTCTAAAATTTCGCTCTTTGCCTGGGCGCACCATCCATAGAGGTGTTTAAAGGTATGCTGTCACCTGTTCCAATTTTACCACCGTTAGGCTACCATTGAAAGAGAAAATCTAACCAATCACAGATTTTAAGCGGGTGGCCGCTTTTTAAAAATAGCGCCATCACATGGGCATTTTTAATACCAAGGAACGCTCCTTTGACCATATGTGGGCATATTTACATTACAGGTGACTGTATACTTCAATACGCCCTAGAAGATGTACTTACGTTTATGAGCGCGTAGGCGCAGAGCGAAATTTTAGAAAACACGTGACTGTGGTAGCAGGCAAACAGCACAATAGCAGCCCAAGTCGAACGGTCCAGCTCACCAAGGCCACAGGGACACAAGGCATTATCAGTCATGGCAACAGTGTAAAACAATAATAGCCTAAATTAGTGATTATGAACACTGATGATAAAAATGAAATATTTCTTTCATTATTGTAAACTTTCCAAGTAGCCTAGCACACTCCAATCCTGAATGAAGATCAGTTTTCATGCCAAATTCCGGCAGTTGTTGTATAGACCCTCTTATTAATAAAATTTATGATTATGAATATTCTTGATAAAAATTACTATTTCTGTCATTATTGTATACTTACAAAAGTACCCTAAAGCACTCGAATCCTAAATTATGATCAGTACGTATGCCAAAATCACTCCGTTGTAGCACAAACCCTCAAAAATATGGTCAATAGTTACACTGCCGCAGCATTGCACACTAAGTTGATGCGCGGTCATCACAGACTATCTAAACAGTAAGAGAGTCTGCCGAGGCAGTATTGTAACTGCGTATCAAGTTACTGCGCAATGCCGCTGCTATAACTATCATTATTAACACAAATATGAAACTTTTTATCGACAGTGTTCATAATAAAAATGTATTAATTTTTTTTCCACTCTTGCTGTGACTGTTAATGCCTTTGCCCCTGTGCAAAGGCTACAATTATTGCAACCAAGGGCGGAGTGTGTTATTTCCACTATATTATCAACGAACCCAAGAAAACCGTCAAAAATTTACGAAAATTTCCCCTCCGAAAGACAACGGGGCCCCAGAACTCGTCAGTGAGCGCGACGCACTGTCACGCGCGCTGTAAAAATATTGCAAATCTGGAGACTTTTTTTGGAAAAAAGTGTTTTAACTTGGCCCGCAAGTGCTCCATTTTATTTTATGATTAATTATTATCTTTTGTACAAATCACAATTTACGTTTAGCAGTAATGATACGATGTTTACGATATTATTCATATTCACGGGCGTGTAAACAAACCATTACTGTGTATTTGAGGCCAGCCACGTGGTTCAGCTCGACCAATTAAAATGCAACGGACAGAGCATGGTAATATAATCTGTAATTGGGAAAGTAAATATCGGCAAACACCAGTACTATAAGCTCATTGAAGCTGGTTGAAGGCGAAAGTCTTCTATCAGCTTTATCTTGAGGACTGCCCCTTTAAGCTTGATGTGTCAACCTGCATATCTTCTCCGAACAGCAGAACAATCATGTGCTTTGTCCGCATTTTTAACATCTTCGTAATTTTTAACAGTTCAAATTAACCTTACACTGGACATGTTGTAGTTGATAAAGACCATCACATACTTTTTGTATCACAAATAACCATATCAGTCATTGTCTTACTGTACACACAAGTTCCAGACAAAACTACAGTCACCTGTCATCTAAACATGCCCATATACGGTCAAAGGGGCGTTGGTATTCAAAATGCCAATGTGAGGGCGTTATTTTTAAAAAAAGGCTACCCGCTTAAAATCTGTGATTGGTTAGATTGTCTCTTTCCATGGTAACTGTGGCAAAATTATTGGAACAGGTGACAGTTAGGCAAAGACAAAGTAGTTCACAAACGATTGATAGTCGCATCGAAAACGTAAGTTGATGATATACAAACCATATAAACTGTATTACCTCCGCATTTCTTCCAGAAGGCTGGCCCGACAAGGATGTTAGGCAACTTTGGACAAAGTTTTCGAACTTATATTTTACTTTTAAATTAATGACTATTCTGGGACAGAACAGAGATCAAATACCAACTTTATACGTCTTGCCACTCGTGAGTTTTTGCATTCCCAGTGTGATGAACATATAAAGAAAAAAATATTTGTTGCACTGCAGATCATTTTCTAGTTCACTTCAAACCCCATCTTACAAACAAGCACACAGAGTGAACTACACCATACCAGTGTAACCATATGTATTCTTTACCAGACACAACACTTGTCTACCCAATGATGCTATTCTATACGCTTTGCTCGGTACACATACTGGTAGAAGGAAATCTCTATTTTCGAGAAGACGATGAAAGTTGTTCGTATACTAAGAGCTTTAAAGTGAGCGCCACAAGTGGTAGATCAGAAAAGAATTGTGACAATTTGAAAGTCTGAATATCTGTCTCCGAGGCGCGTTCTACTTTAAGATACAACAACAGAACAATAATCAACAACAGCACCAAAGAAACTGTTTTAAAACTTACATATAAGAGGATCAATAAAACTCATGCTCATGCAAAAACATAGACAAATGAATAATATTTTATAATACTTGGCAGATGAATCTTTGTCGTAAACCTATTATACTGCCCTCAGATTCTGAAAGAGAAGTTTCCGTTTCACACTCTCCGCCATTATCTGTTCAGGATACGCAGAAATGATGAAGTTTTTCTATACTGTTTACAGAGTGTATTTTTGTTAATGTTGAGCACGAGATCAAAATGATTGTCAATAGACATGGCGAAACAGATTTTGCCATTGTGAACTTTTTTAACCAAGAACATATACGTTTCCGTCACAATCCAGACAGTCTCTCCTGGCGACGGTAGCACGGTATTATTTTCCTGTTATCACACCTATCATGCTTTATACAACGTTCATAGACCAGTTGATTTCTTTGAAACATCGGTAACATTGTTCACGGAGATCCATAGACATAAGACCTGGACATAAACCGTCAAGTAGTATCGGGCAATTTGAGACGCCATGGGTACCGTCACTTTCATCTGATTGCTTGAATATCGAGACTCACAGTGAAGATCTTACTTTCAAAATCCAAACTCTTTTCGTTGCCAATAAACGTTCAAGGTTTGACGTTTGTAAGTGCCGTGTCCAAACCCTAAGCATACAATATTTGAGTGACATATTGCATGAACTTTACAGCTTTATTGGATTGGCGAGGAAACACCAAACTGCTGTTTGAAAACAATTTCAGTAACGGATGATCGTGTTTGTTTGTGTGTTGCTTTGCATGTACATAGTCTCGAGCTCCGGCCAGTTGAAACCTGCAGACAACCATTCTCCACGATGACTTTTGCGCTGTTAACGTTATCAATTTCACATAAGCTGGGTCTTTTTCCATTAATTTGAAAAGAAATACGTATCTACCGAAAAATATCATATTAATCTGTTAAAATTCATCACAGGAAGAGATGCCGAAATTAATGGACAAATTAATTAATTGCCGGCGACGGCAATTGTCGTCGCATTTGACGCAAGCCATTAAAATACACCTTCGGCATAGAAATCGTGTTTTCTCAGCACTAATATCTTAGTATCTTTGCAACTACCCAATGATGTACTTCTCATAAAGGTAACATAAATTCACAAATGGCAACTCCTCCAATAGAATTACATCCAATTTTATGGTGTCATGATCCTGTTTACTTTTTGGAAAATTTGTTTCAGCAAAAGCCTCTTGTCTATAGGCTGTTTCAAGCCTTTTGTTTCACTTGCCTATGCATGGCATAGTCGCTAGCAGTCAGGATATCCTAACATGCAAAAGTCTTTCTTCAACATACTTTTCAAACCAATTTTGGTCCCATAGTGACACTTGTGCTTAAAGCCCGAACTCTGGGGATCTTTTATGTACCCGATAGACAGTATGAAAATTAACAAATCACACGAAACTGATGTTTTCCTCCGTCAATTATGTCACATACAATAATGTCTCATACATGTCACAAGTTACAAAGTAATCAATCCGTTCGCTGTTGAGAAGAACATTGTAAGGTGTTCAGGGATATATGCCAATGTGTGCTAGGGCGAAATGTCGTAGGTTTAGTATTGCCATGAAACGCCATGCTAATTTTTTTTTTTTATTCGCAAAACTTGAAAGAGTTCAGTCAGCTGATCCTTTATACAAATTTTTAATAGATGTGCTCATCGGTTTCGGAGAAGAAGTTTTAAGCTTTTAGCAATATTCAAGTTTGGTGCAAGGTCATTTGGTGCAAGATCACTAATCATAATATCCAGGGTCATGGGCGCAACATTTTCATGGTAGTTGATCACCATGGCAAGTTTGAAAAGTTCACGTTCATAGGTCATATTATCAGCGTTTCAAATAATTTACAGAAGAAAACCTTAGCGATAAATATAGGGTTCCATTCATGGGGCTTTTGCCTCCGATCAATAAACCTTAAAAACGTCAAGGGTCGTTTGCAAAACCTAGTTATACCTCTTTCCCCACAAAACCTTTGATACTACCCTAGAAGGACTTTTATAAAATATCAAGTTATGTATGTAAGATCAGGTTTGGCAAATTCCCCGATGCTGAGCACAGCGTAGAGTCTGGTATGATCTATTTTGTTCTATTTGAGCCGTGATTCCTGATTAATTTGAATATCGTCCTGGACAACTTTGTCTTGGCTGACTATGAAGATTATGACGACGACGACAATGATGATGACGCGAATGTTTTTGTTGTTGTTGATTATGTTATTGTTGTTGTTGTTGTTGTTGTTGTTGTTGTTGCCGATGATGATTGTGATTCAATGTAGTGAGGTTGCTATCCGTGTATTCTGCATTTGCTGAATGTAACAATTATTTTCAGCAACATTACACGGACTTTCTATTGTAATCAACTTTAAACACAGACAGACACAAAGAGAGACACAACATACACACACACAAACACACTGAAGAGGTCACCTACATTTTTTCTACCACAGGTAAGCGAAAGTAGTTGACAAATGTAAGTTTAGGAGTTACTTTTTCACATTAGACAAATTACGTGCTTCGCAAAAATGATAAGCAAAGGATTGGAAAATCTAACCTTTCCCAAAGATAGGTAATCTGGCGATGAGAAGGTCAACATTGTGTAAATACTTCAACACATCCAGGGCTAAATTACGAATGATACATTCGAGCGCCATATTGCGTCAGCAACAACCAAAGACCTATCAAGAGCCCATCAGGTTTTTGGCAATACAGTGGTCCACGAAAGAACGAGGTCTGTGAGGAGAAAATTGACGAAAGACTTAAATGTTTTATGCAATCATTGCTATGGCTATGATACTAATGGAGGTTGTTTGCTTCTTCGTTCATAGCTTGATTTCAAGAAAACCACAACTTACATAAAGCAGACGTTGTTTTACTTTTTATTATTGCTAATAGCGAAGATTCTAATTAGGACGCCAACTATTAGAGTTTGTCTGTCTGTCTGTCTGTCTGCCTGCCTCTACGTCCGTCCATATGTATGTATGTATGTATGTATGTATGTATGTATGTATGTATGTATGTATGTATGTATGTATGTATGTATGTATGTATGTATGTATGTATGTATGTATGTATGTATGTATGCATGCATGCATGCATGTATGTATGTATGTATGAATAAAATTCACATCAGCAGCACCGTCAAGAGAAAATCAAATATCGACACATAATTCACTAGTGGAAAATATTACAGCAGTCTCTTTAATTGTTAGTTCTATTCAGATATTAATCACTACTGCGGTGTTTATGTGTTAGTTTAAACGGACGTAATTAAAAACAGTATTTAAAACTATTTTCATAAACATCAAGTGTTCGTTGGTTCGAAGTCCTTTTCCTTACCGATGGGAGTCAAGTTCCTCTGGTATAGGAGCATTTACTGACAGAATGAACCTTCTTGTGACGAATGTTCTCGCGCGTTTGTTTTCATTTTACTCTTTCTTTAATTTTCTTGTGAAATTCGTAGATACACAGTAACTATTTAAATTTGTCAAAAGACGCTATTTACAGTATTTATATGTATGTATGTATGTATGTATGTATGTATGTATGTATGTATGTATGTATGTATGTATGTATGTGTATGTATGTATGTATGTATGTATGTATGTATGTATGTATGTATGTATGTATCTATGTATGTATCTATGTATGTATCTATGTATGCATGTATGCATGCATGCATGCATGCATGCATGCATGTATGTATGTATGTATGTATGTATGTATGTATGTATGTATGTATGTATGTATGTATGTATGTGTGTGTGTGTGTGTGTGTGTGTGTGTGTGTGTGTGTGTGCGTGCGTGCATGCATGCATGCATGCATGCTTGCATGTATGTATGTACGTACGTACGTACGTACGTACGTATGTATGTATGTATGTATGTATGTATGTATGTATGTATGTATGTATGTATGTATGTATGTATATTATTTACGTTGCAACCCCATATTGTTATCAATTGTTATCAAAACGATGTTCAAAGTAATTAAAGTGTGCTGTTTTTTATGAACACACAAAGTACATAAAATAATTTTTTTATGCCATATTTTTAAAGATTTCCTTCAAATTAAATAGATTTGTTTTCCAAATTTTAATTTCGTCGAAGTAAAATTCGGCATTTGGAAGGACAAGTGGCATAGTGACGACGACAAAGTTACTGCAACACCTTTCCACACATACTTCAAGACTTCAAGATCTCACCTACTCACTAATGAAGTTATACAAGACTGCATGTCTCGAGGAGAATCAAACTGGTTATTGCTGGCGGCATTGCGACTCGAGCGTCAAATTTCCATTTTGGTCGCCGGATTAAACTTTCACCGATAGAATATGAAGTTAGTTTTAAGGTAGATATCGTAGTAATGTTGTTTCAAGCAGCAAATTACTGTTCCTTCTTTGCAATAAACTTGTATTTTTAAATGAGTAATTTGTGTAATATTGCAACAGTACTTCAAGCTATAGGCCACCTAACACTTCTGATAAGTTCGAACAGATGACAGATCCAATTATACCTCTCCCAAATTGATTACAATCGTATTTTAAGTGGAACTGCATGTTGCTAACACGGCTGTATATTTTAAAAACGCAGAGACTCTAAAGTTTAGTATGGTAGCACTAGTTTAGTAAAAGGATGAAGTGGGTGTATATTTGGGGGGGGGGAACCTCACTTTCGGTATTAATGATAAAAATTAATTTAAATAAAAAATCTGACCTTATTTTCTGAAATGTAATATTTCACTTGAAAGAAGAGTATATGTAGAAAAAAACGACCATTTTATTTGGCATTATCTATCCTCATTCTAAAATTGCAAGTGTTGAAAGACCATTAATCAAAATAGGGGTTGTAATTATAATAGTTAAATTAAAATGCCTCTAATTCAAAATGTAAGAATTTTATTGCTACACAAAATAGTCATTTTATTATATAGTATTTAAAGAAGATAATGTGAAAATTTCAGAAAAGTTGACCCAGCCAGTGTGGAGCTAAATTCTTTGGAAATTTTGAAATTTGGATGAAAAAGAAGCCAGGAAATCGGGTGACATGCATACATTTCCATAAATTAACACTTCTTTATCACGCAACTTACGAATGCCTGACAAGCTAAAAGATGAACCCAACCAAATTTTGATGTTAGGTTTACAAATTAATTAAAATTGAATGAATATTTGTAAAAAAATGATTTATGAGGAAACTAATCTCTGTTGGGTGCAGCAACCCCTTAAGTAACATCTAAATACTGATAACATATGACAGAGTGACATGCAGAGCCTCCGTTAGGATTACGCAAATGTTTTTTTCATTTGCGTAAAATGTATCAATAATGCTTACAACTACATGTAAATACATATAAAATTGCTGTACACGCGATATCGAAAACTAGTTGAAAAGTCAATGAATAAAGTGTTCAATAAACATCAGCAGTGACAATGTTTCTTCTTTGGTGAGTTTTACAATTCATAGTTTTGTTTTGTTATATTCTCTGTCGGCGGAATCGTTATTTTTTCTGTCTACTACTTCCGACGATGTCTGTGCTGCCTGAACTCTATCATTGCTGCTCTGAAGTCAAATTCGCCAAGTCTTGGCCCTTCCATGGTTATCACCATCAGATCATTTATGAAATCTTCACTCAGACAAGTACGTTTCGATGTTTTAATCCTGTTTAGGGTACTGAACCCACGTTCACATGGGACAGATGAGACTGGAATCACGGCAGCAATTATGGCCAACTTTGCAATATTCAGAAAGAGTTCACAATACTCGTTGTAAAGAAGGTTGCAGACCACTATAAAACTATTATTTCTAAGTCCGCGTAGCATTATCTCAAGTTGTTAATATTCGACGCGGAGATCTTCACGGTTTACAAGTACGAATCAGGAGCAATGGGAAAAAAGAATATTTTTTTAAAATAACGATGAACTCTACTAAACATGTTACATTTTTATTGGTACAGCCTTGAAGGACACAATTGACGCTACATAATTGACAGAATGTAGGACAAAATATTGCAAAATCATGAACATATTCTATCAGGAAACATTATATTTTTAGTCATCCCCCTTTTGCAATAAACCACTGGTCACATAATAACTGGTGACCTGACCAAACTTCGGCAACTCTTTCAATATGGCCCAAAATATCGAGAGCCACAAATATTAATTGGAAATTTAATTTCAGAATTATCATGGATGCCGCCGAAAAATATGCAAGACAGTGGGCTGCAGTTGAGGAAGTTGATGTGGAATGCCTCTCTGACTGGCTGAGCAAAGTCAGAGATAAATTAAAATCACGTATTTCACATTTCCGTTCTCACAGTAAAGGTGTAAATACCTCAGTATTAGATGACCCGTCTGTCAAAGTGCCTCGATGCTTTACACAACGAATATGTTGTACTTCCTGCAGACAAAGCTTCAAACAACATTATATTTGTCTGTAGGAATTATTATATCCAGTGTATAATAGATGAATTAAACCTTCATTCAGATAAGAGTAATACAACCTACACTCTTTCCTCCCTCGCTGATGAAGGCATTTTTTCAAATCATTCATCTGTGCTCAATGAATTTGGCATTCTTTGAAAGAGAAGGACAAAAAACTGCCTATGTTGTATTGGATACCTAAACTGCACAAGAACCCTTACAAACAACGTTTTATGCAGGATCAAGCAATTGCACTACCAAACATCTGTCACAATTATTGACTATAATTTTAACAACCATCAAAAATGGTCTTTTTCGATATCGTGACAAAGTGTATGAACAAAGTGGGTTGGATCAAATGTGGATACTAAAAAATTCGAAGGAATTGTTGCTTGATTTAAAAGTAAAGAAAAACAAGTTCAGCTCAATCCGAACATTTGACTTTTCCACATTATACACCACAATTCCCCACGATAAACTTAAAACAAGGCTATCATCTCTTGTTAAACAGCTTTCCTGCAAAAAAATGGCAGTAGAAGGTACCAATACATTACCATCAAACATAGGTCAGGTTATTTTAGTAAAAACATGGATGCCTAGCACAAATACACAGATGAAGAAATTATAAAAATGCTTAATTTCTAATCGACAACATATTTATTAAATTTGGCGGTATGACATTTCAACAATCTATCGGCATACCAATGGGTACAAATTGTGCACCCCTTCTTGCAGACTTATTTCTGTATTCATATGAAGCAGAGTTCCTACAATCTCTCTACAAAGCAGGGTCTAAAAAACTTGCAAGACGTTTTAACAACACGCACAGATATATCGATGATCTGATTAGTCTAGACAATCCAGACATATCAAATTACTTACATCATATTTACCCTGGTGAGTTGGAAATCAAAGAAACAACAGAGGGTAGGAACTCTGCTTCATATCTTGATCTGTTTCTACAAGTGGGTACTAATGGGCTACACACTAAGCTGTATGACAAAAGGGATGATTTCGATTTTGAAATCATAAATTATCCCCACTTGTCAAGTAATATTCCGTGTGCACCTGATTATGGTGTGTACGCGTCTCATCTTCTCAGGTATTGTAGGGCTTGTGATTCCTACACTGATTTTCAACTGAGACACAGCTCATTGGCATCAAATTACTGAGACAAGGATACACACAAAAAGACTCGTTAGGACTTTCAAAAAGTTCTACGGTCGATATGATGACATTGTGGCCAAATATGACACCTCGGTCACTCAAATGATTAACTACAGCATTCCCGGCTTTAACTTATTCAGTGATTCATATCCTGTATCTTTTCATACAATATTTAGACAATTTTGGGACCAATCCTGACGGTGTAGCATGCTAGCAGGGTACGCTTACCCATTCCGGACATCTGGTACCACCACTAACTACAATGGTTCAGGATGGTTCTACTTAAATTTCTAAATCACAAATGTCCCATAGACCTGGTAATGTATTACCTTGAATGGAAATGATTATTGGACCAGTTTTATGTCATAGTTAGTCCTGGATAAACTACGCATGGGAGGGAACCACGTGCGCACGTGCCTGTGTTACGGAGACTACGTTCTTTTCAATGCGTATGGAATTACGCAGACATGAATTTACTTTGCGTACTTCAGAGTAATTATGCGTGAAATACGCAGAATTTTGCGTTAACGGAAGCTCTGGACATGCACTACTAAGGAGTACAAAGCGAACCTCTAGAAATTGTTTTGAAGGATAAGTGGCATGGTGACGACGACAAAGTTACTGCAACACCTTTCGAGACATACTTCAAGACTTCAAGATCTCACCTGCTAACTAATGAAGTTATACAAGTCTGCATGTCTCGAGGAGAATCAAACTGGTTATTGCTGGCGGCATTGCGACTCAAGCGTCAAATTTCCATTTTGGTCGCCGTATTAAACTTCCACCGATAGAATATGAAGTTAGTTTTAAGGAAGTTTGCCCCTCGTAAATGAAAGACAAACTTTTCCTCAAACTCTCAGCAATCAAACTTTCAAGCAATGATTCTCTTTCTAAATGAAGAAAAAAATTCGAGTTCACCGAACAAAACTTGGTACATGAAAAACAGATTATTCAATATTTACCGACATCTGAAATTCAACATGGCCATCACTGTGTTATCGCCATGGATGAAAATAAAATTACAGATGTTCACAAATCTAAGCCGAAGAAAACTTTAACTACTCCGCTAGCTTCAAAATGAGCTCCCGCAAGTGCAAACAAAAAGTATATTGTGAAAGTTTCAGAGTGCGACTATCAGTCCCCGAGGTTTTCTACCTTAAGTTGCTTCTTTAGTAACAGACAACAGATTTGCCTTCTTGATTTTGAAAGAAAATGGTTGAAAATTTGATTGATGAAAGTTTGAGCACAAGCTTAGGTCACAACATTGCGAGGGGCGAGCTACCTTATTATTAGGACAAAGTAAAGTATCGAAATTCTGTTGGTGCTTCTGGGTACTCACATTTTCTGACAATATCTTTAAAACAAATGTTAACCTTAAGCTTATCTTCATCATGTAAAATCAATATCGTATGGATGTCATAGCAATATTTACCAAGTTTGGTGACAGAACTGTTATTCAGCGTTCAACAACGGTGAAAGATGTAAGTGACAGGAAGAGCGCTATTTGTAATTTTTATCGACAGCTTTTTTGAATTTCCCTCCTCTGTTTCATGTATAATTTAACTGTTATATTCTGATTATAGTGCAATGTATGATATTGAATCAAAATACTTTAGATAGTGAAAACAAACACACCTTAAATTGCATTTTATAGAGTTATACTTATTCACATACAGCTCTCATCTACGCTATTCCACGATGAAAATTAGAATATCAAGGCAAATTGTCCATTTTTCATAAGTAAAGCAATTTATCATAAATTTATTTGCCAAATTGCTTTCTCTCGGGATATCTAAAGAAGACATTGAATATCACCGCGAAACAGTCGTGCGCCTTACTTCATTTGTACTCACCGACTCTGAAAATAATTCAAAGGAGCTCGCCGATGATAAACACTTCTCAAAGAGATTCTGAAGAGCTTGTCGGCGTCATTCTGCAGTAAAGATGACAAGATCAGCGTGTTCGTTAGGAAAGTAAATGTCAGACAGACTGACGTACATGTCGACTCTTGAGGGCGGGGTTTAAACTGTCCTGCAACGCCCACTCATCATAAGTTGTACCACTGGCGAAGATCTTGACATCACTATAGGACAGGTCTTCTCACCCGGTACATCTCGTGGTGACGACTTTCATTCTGCAAGTCGAACCTACACATTTTAACAGATATAATGGCACTAGGCATGACCTTTGGATGGCTATGTCTAGCATATTTTCTTGGCTTCATCGAACCCAGCATAGTTCCAAATGAGTCGTATTCTTGGTCTGAGAGTGAAGAGTCCCCCTACCTCTCCAACCCTTTGAACGAACAGCAAGTAGCTACCCTTTCTCGCGCATTACGACTGCCTAATGAATGCCTTGATGCCATCAACCGAGCAGGATTGTCGGACAGGGGACTCTGCGAGACTGAATCCCTTTGCGGCAAGTCGACACAGTTTTCAGAGCACGAGCCTTGGCTGTGCAGCTGCAACGGCGAGTGTTTGAATCACGGGGAATGTTGCAAGGGCTACGCCGAAACCTGCCGAGGTGTAGAAAACCAGTCAGGAAACAGAGCCTGTGAGAAAATAGACAGTGTCACAGGTGTTGGCATGTGGATGGTACACAAGTGTCCTACACCGAGTCCGGGTCAAGGTTTTCAGGAGTTCATATTACAAAGTCTTTGTGAACAGCTGGGAGATGAAGGTGCTGTGAAATTTTCATATATTCATGCTTACAACGCAAATCAGAACCAAAGAGAGTAATCGGAAAAAAATGTTCTCCGTACTAGAGCAAACCATTGTTTAATATGTAACTTAAATTTGAGCAGACAGATGGTATGCTATTCAAGCGAAGTAAATTGTCAAGTGTCAGTTCTATTTGAAATTACTCGGTTTCATTTTATGTTGTTCACTTTAGGTAGAAAGGAAACGCCCTTATATCATTTCTCACTGACATAAGTATTACGAGTTATGTTTTGTCGAGCGCTGACTTCTTTCCATCTGTACATACACAATAAGGGAAGACAAGCCTGATATAATGGCGTAATTTAGGTGAATTACATTAAAGCAAGGCATTCAAGTACTTTATAAAGTTGCTAATGCATCGGCTACAAGAGGGAGGGGAAATATTCGAAACGTTAGACAAAATATAAACGTCTTTGACACACATAAGATTAGAAGATTGTAACTGTATATAATATATATGTGATCCATCATTCAAAGTATTTTCCTTCTTTTTTTAGATAAAACTGCGAATATTTCTCAGCCATTATTTCTATGTATGTATGTATGTATGTATGTATGTATGTATGTATGTATGTATGTATGTATGTATGTATATATATATATATATATATATATATATAATATATATATATATATATATATATATATATATATATATATATATATATATATATATATGACTGATGCCGTATGTTGTGGGTTCGAATCCGATTGAAAACTATCCGTATGATCTATTACTTATGTTATTTTCCTTCCTTTTTCAGCTATAACCGTGGACATACCTAAGAAAACTCCTGTATACGGAAACAAGCAATTTTTTGCCAATGTGTTTTGTGCAGTTTGTAATGGCGTTGCCCTGCAGGACATAGAGTTCTTCAAGACCTCGGTGTCGTGCAATCTTCCAGCCCCACCAACTAATTATTCTGTACTAGGTGTGCTGGATTGGATCAAAGGCAAACCGTGCAGAGTGTCCAATATTCCGCCGGTTGTTTCCAATGAACTGATTAACAATTGTGTTCAACTTGTAAACCCATGCGACACATACAACGTAGCTGAAAGTTATTACAACGATCTGTGCAACTCGTTCGTGGCAGCAACACGTGCATTTATTCAACCATCTCGCCACGGAGACATGGGTAGATTCGTTTACTACCGAAACCCACTCTGTTTGGCGTGTGCTCGTTTAGGAGGCACGCTTTCGAACAGCGCAGGCGTCAACTGTGGAGTCAGGCTGCAGGACATTGAGTTCGAGAGTGATAACCAGTCTGATGGCAGTTTTGAATTTCAGTTGTCTTTTGGTTTTTTTACGGACATTGTGCTCGAGATTCAAAATGAAGTAACTGATTCCGTTAGGACACTCCAGTTTCCTCTTGATTGCTTGGCTGAGATCTTCCAAAACCCATTCAACGAATTTTCTTTTTTATGTAATTCCATAATACGAACTCAAGTTGTGGCAGGACCTGGAACACTAGGGAGAGGCACAGAGCACGATGAAAGGGGAAACAAGAGTTCTTTTTGCAAAAATGGAGAGGATAATCTGCATTCGGTTAACATAACTGTGAAGGTTACCGTCACTGACGACGCTGAACAGATAGCAAGTGTTAACATGTTGATTGTTGACAGGTTCAATGCACTATTCGATATGTTAAACGATTTTATTTCGTGTTATCGTGTACTGGGCGTACATGATATAGTTAGCAGGCCTTCCCGTCAAGTGATCGTTGAATATACCCTCCGTCCTACAAGGTATGACGTCCTTCGCTTTCTTGTGAACGATTCGCTAACATCTGTGTTGTCTTCATCCCTTGATGTGACGATGATAGACTATTGGCTTGAAACAAACTTAGGTAATTGCAATCAACCAGGTGTAAAATTGAGATTTGATTCCAGTCGTCAGTTTCAATTTTTCGACGAGGGTTCGGAGAGTTTAGTCGACGGTGGGGTTGCTGTCAAAGTGCTCATTGAGGGCGATGTCCACTTTGTAGGCAAAATTGCATCATCGGCGAATTTATCGACGTTTTCTGAAAATTCTGTGAATAAAGTCGGATACATATTTTACACGTGTGTATCTTCGGAATCACGGAACAACGCAGGCGAAGGTCTGGGTGACTTCTCCACTGCAGTACCCACAGTGCGAGATCCAAGCTATACCACTCCAGTTTCCAAGCTAACGCTCTCATGCCACTCGGCAAGGTAATACACCTTCCAGCTGATAGTGTCGCTGTTAGTGATGGGCTGCTGCGAGCAGAAAGTGTAACAGATAGAGAGATTATAGCATTCAAAATAATTCCGGCCCAAGATGTAGCCATCGCATGCGTTTCACTCCACTCTGATGCCAACACCGCAATAATCGCGGATTTGCGCCGTTGGATGGTCGCTCCTTTGAGGTACTCGTCTCTGTTTTTCATTCTTGCGTCCACTTTTGTGGTGACCGTGCTTCTCAATACGAAAATGAAGCTTCAGAAAATTTGCCTATTTTTGTTGATGGGCTTTGGGCTATTATCAGAGATCATTAGTCTGGTAATTGAGGAAAACACACTGTCCCGTCTCCCTTGTATGGTAGGCTCCACTGTAAAGCATTTTAGTAACATCAGTAGCTGTGCTTGGTTGCTTTCATTTTCTCTATCTCTGTACGTTGGCGAGAAGCTCGGAGAAAACCAGTCTCTCAGCTTCAAAGACAAGATTATTAGACTAAGTGTTGCTTGGGGGTCGATTTTTCCAGTTAGCATCGCGGTGTTGGAATTGTCCTTGCAATTGTGTGAGTGCACACAGTTGGTGGTTTTGGTGTATGGCTCCTACGGGTGTTCGATGATTGGTGGCATCTCACGGTTGTTGTTTATCCACATTCCTTGCTGTCTGTCTCTGGTGCTGTCCTTACCAATTATCGTTACGGTTTACCGTAGGCGGCACAGACAAGAGTCCAGCAAGTATATTGTCTGTTTGCTCGTCACTATTTGTTCTGTTCTAAGCACACTGTCATGTGTAGCTGTCGTGAGAGAGTTCCTGGTGTCGACTATGTTGGTTCTTATTTTCGATACTGTCCTTGCGATGAAGGGGATCTTGCTGTTTATATGCCTCGTCCTACCCTGTAAACGGGCTGATGGAGAGAGTTGGTTTCGGAGGTACCCTTGGCGAAATTCAACTGTACGAGGTCCGTCGACTGTCAGCACCTCTGTTACTTAAAAGTAACTGTTGTCATGGCAGAACAGTTCGGCAAACAAGGGTCACCAAGTCGCTGAACCAGGAAAACACAATGAGACGACCTTATTACTCCAGAATTTAAAAATGTATAATGAATGTACTGTACAAAAGTGAAGTTCATCATGTCTAAAGTATTTTGGTTCATTTTTGGATCGTGCTGTATTTTACATTGACCGAAATCTTGTACCAGTAGTTAGTGAATTTTACTAGTTGCACTATAGAGAGCGTTATGGCCAACCAGTGGTATGATAACAGTGAATGAATTGCAACAAAGTGAGAAAAACTCTCTTGCTTAAAGTGTACTTTAAACGTTTTCTTTATTATATACATGAAAAGATAAGATAACTCATGTTAGTTTGGAGGAGGAACAGAATACTGAGAAATGTTTCTACATTGATGATGGACGGTCTTGTAAATTATAAGGGTGAGGCTGTTCTTTTTCAGCCATTATTAATTCAGACATAATTTTCGTTGTGTTTGTATCATTGTCTGAAATTTTGACAAAATGCTCATGATGATGGTTATTATGATGGGGTTGTTGTCGTTGTTATTGATGATGGTAATGATCATGGTGATGTTGTTGTTGTTGTTGTTGTTGTTGTTGTTGTTGTTGTTGTTGATAATGATGATGATGATATTTTGTATTTATTACAAAAATTGTTTATCCTGAATCAGATTCTGGTAAGAATTCATCATGTAAAATGTTAATTTCAATTCATCACTTAAAATGTCTATTTTCAGAAGAACTTGAGCAAACTGTAATCATTGTTTCCATTGTAAGTGAAGATCTTAACATGTACTTTACATTCGCTATCGTCAGAGTGGTATTTTATATGGCTGTACATCACTACGCTTTGCCTTATACCTTATTGTTAAGTACGGTGAACTTTCAAATTAATTGATCACATTGGTTTGGCTAGTATTATGTCAGATATTGACTTCATGTACCATGTATGAATAAACACACATTTTTTGTGTACATTACACTGTCCTTATCAATTATTATGCAACACTTGGCCCCATTCAAAATGATATTGTATGAAAATGAGGTAGAATCTGGAACAGTTGGGATCAATAAAGATTCGAAGCAATCGTCGCAGTATGCAAAACGTAGAGGAAAACACTATGCCCCAATAACCACGTACAAAACAAACAACGATGAAAAAGTTGAGTAAGTGCGGCAGCAAGAATTCAACGTTTATTGCTGACAGCTATCGACTTTGTCATGCGTATCTTTGTCAATGCATTGATGGCTGTGGATTGAAACATGGAGGGCCTCTGTTATATCAAAGAGTGTGATCACACGCTACTGAAAGTGTCCTTCTCTGTATACGTAGCGCCAGTAGCTATGATCGCTACTTTCGAAGTTAAACGTAAAAGATATTCTTTTTTACTTCCCGTTGGCAAAACAACTTAATAGTCGCGCCAGCGGCTTACTGACTACGCATGCGCGTATTCATAATATACTATGCGAGTAACCGGAAGTGTACCCTTCTTTCGTGGGCGCCGCCATGTTTTTTTGAGTGCTCGTAAATAAACAAATTCAAAACGTGCTCTCTATTATTTTATAACATGCCATAAATAAAATATATCTTTTTTATTAGCGAGTAATTATTATTATCCACCCTGTCGCTGATACAAAATTTCTTATCACGCCTAAAAATTAAAAGAAGAGAGAAAACTGTCGTGCATATGAACGAGAACATTCGCAAAGAATGCTGGGATTGAATCTTAGAAAGGCGCCCTCTGTGTCAATAACTATGTGCAAAATTTACCCGTTTTTAGAAGTAACGCTGGTTTTCGGCTTACAATATCGGAAGTTGGGCGGTACAGTTACTATTGCAAAGTTAATGATGGCACAATACGTCCCTTGTTAAACACAATAGATAGCAATCATGGTCAAAATTGCAAATTATATCAAACTTTTTACACATAACAGAAAATCTATACCTACAGGGTCTGACATCGTGTACGTGAACTGTCGTCAGAGGGTAAACCGGTCATCCTTGTACAAACGTATATAGAAAGTAACAATTAATTCGATTTCATCCTTTATGATTACTAATCATGAATCGATAGAAATAACATTTTTAATCTCAACGCCTGGCGCGACAGCAAGGCTGAGCCCTATTAAATTGCTTAATGGATTGTAATGGCTCACAGAATTAAGTTGCATATCTATTTTTCAACTGACATCTGTCCTGGTCCCTGTGCCAAATGTACATAATCATATGGGATTCTTAGTCACAATTATATGGTTTGTACAGCTTTCGGTGACCACACGATTGGAACTAAATTGGGATAATTGGATGATGAAGTAATGTCGATTTAATCTGCAAACGTTATCTCATCTGTGTTTCTTTTTATATTCCACACTTGTTTTTATGAGTAATTTGCAACATGCAGCTATATGGCTTATAACTTTTTTGAGAAATTTGCAAAATGTGAAAATCCAATTACCCCAAATTAGTTCCAATCGTGTTTGACGTATAAGCTAACTCCAAAAAGTGGCACACTGATGAAATGGCGTGTTTTGTAGTCACAAAATCATAAACACCTTTTCATCAATAAAATGTATTTGAAAATGAATCGATTTTGAATGTAAACTTCAAACTGTACATTACAATGCAAAATTGAGTGTCTATCTAATCTTATTTTAATTAACAAGATTGGAACTATTTGGGATAATTGAATGGTAAAGTAATGCCAATTTAATCCACAAATATAATCTCATCTGCTTTTATTTTACAGTAAACACATTTTATAAGCAATTTAAAATATTGCAACATTCAGTTATACGGCACCTAATACTTTTGAGAAATTTGAAAAATATGAAAATCCAATTATCCCAAATTCCTATCGTGTTTTATATGATATTGATCACATATTACTTTGGAGTAATTTGGTACCAGTCATCCCTTATATTCTAAGAGTAGATAATTGCGTTTATTAAAATTTTAGCTGACATTTACACCTAAACGTGCTGCCTACTTCGATATGTGTACTAAGCCGCAATTTTCAATCCCAGGTTCTGGAATTAGTGTTCTCCTCCCCGTCAAACACTTGGCCAGTGCGATGTTTAATTTCTATAACATTAATTACACAAACTGATCTCAACCTTTTGTCACCTTTTGCTAATCCTGCAAACAGAGTTTATACAAGCGTTTAATTGACTGTCGGTTCAAATTGCCAACGGTCATTGATTCCCAACCACCAACGCTCGAATTTCCTAAAAAGTTGTCTTCCAGTCTCGTTTGAATTTGAATATAACCACAGAGTTCGATCGGCAGCAGCTTCGCGCTGACAGCTTGGCAGTCTGTCCGCGTTTTTGCGGCCATAGAAACTAAAAAGTGGCATTTTCTGGAGCATGTACCCGCGTGTTGCCTGTTTGGTGCCCACTTACACAATGAACACCGCCATAGCTTCGCGTCATTTTAAAGGGAGGCTCCGCCTTTAAGCGACTCTGCGCGAAATACCACTGACCTGTCGTATAGGTACAAATTCTCTTGATATTAAATATGCATGAGGTTCGATGTCGTCACAGTCAGGCTTTGAAGAATACCGTCACCACGGCATTTCATCTTATAGCGAATAATATTTATTTGATTAAATTTTAGATTCTCAACGGCGAGACTGGAATTCAGTTTATCGTGTGTGTAAGTGAAGTGATGATTTATAACATTAATCTTTTATATTGTATATGTCCGAACATCAACACAAAAATGTGCACGTACGAAATTTCCTCTTTCTCGTGTTAGTTATGTAAGGCGAGAGTTTCTCGTATCCTGGGATATAAGGTTGTTAATTTTTAAAATTCTTGTGATTATAAAAGCAAAGGTCTTCCTACCGGTATTTATGTGATTTAGAAATTTTTTGTGTTTTTCCTCAGACAAGCTAAATTAGTTACCGTTTTTGTAATCTACACCACACAGACAGCTTTTATTATCTACATGCTTAGTTTTTAAGCTCTGAAACAGATAGAAGAATCCAACCAACTGGCTAGTCGACTTACCACTTTCACTCAATTACTTAAACTTGTAGCATTTACAAACTACATAATGTCGAACTCTGAATACCAAAAATAACCAGACCATGCGAGGATGCGAGACTATGCGGTTCGATGAAAGGACCTTTTTATTTCTCATCCCCTTGAAAACGTACCTGATACGTGTGTATGGTGTTGCACGGAAGCAAACTGTTTCACGACATCTTTAAAATCATCATGTAATATTTCAGTGTTGTCAAGGATGCTGAATCAGTGAAATGTTATTCATGAGGTGGTGAATGTGGTAAATCAAACTTAATGATCTATTTCGAAGAACAATAACTGCATTGTGACGACTTGCAACTGACATTGTTTATGAGGTTATCGCATTATAGTCACTCCTTTGTCAGGTAAATCTGGATTCAACTTGCTATCGTTGATGACACACACGTCCCCTGAAAAAATGATATTATGTTATGAAGATGACGTCATGAGAGCCAAAAAATCGAACGTTTCACACAGCAAAGCTAGCTAAGAACAAAGTGTACAGGGAATGTATGACATAGTGGACAACAGTTACACAGTGACAATAACACAGCTCAGATGGACTTTAGAAAAGGCATCGATGACACGAAATGTACCTGTTATGACACATATTCGCTTTGTACGGGAAATCCATATCATTCTATTAGTTGGTAGATAGCAACTCAGTCTTATTGGTGGAGCTTGATCACATGATGTTTGGCAGTTAACTTTTCCTCTCGCCTCCTTTTAATTAATCTGTTAACGCAAATTTACTACATATCAAAAACGACGAAATCATTGGTCAATGGGTAATTTACATATGAATTCTCCTTCATAGAAAAAAGGTTGCGATGATCGCTAAACTTGGTAATCATTTTGCTTACTGACTTCCCGGTATTCATCGGAGTACAAACTGCGCTCTCTACTTTTACACGATTTTTAGAGTAAGTATTTAAAGTTATGTTTGTCCCTGAAACACTTGCGAACCACTATCACACACTGAAAGCTACCACTTCACTCTTATCATTTAAGCAGTTGCAATGTTTCGCATGTTCATCTGGCTCAAACTTTGTTCTCATTTGTTATGGCATGGATGCCCCTCTCAGTCCTTCCCTCCCAACCCTCCCTCCCTGTCTCTATAGAAACTCACGTATAGGAGAGAGAGGGAGTCTGACGTTCCCTTGATGTATATTTTCTGTTTATTCTGTTGGTAATTTTGATACAACGTTTCGTCCTAAAAGTAGGACTTCATCAGGTTGAAGATGTCTGCAAGGGAGAATACAGACAAATACAGAACAGTGTAAGGATAGTGTTGATCCTAATTAAATGCTAAACGGACTTTACAGGCTGAGTAAATTATAAACTTACAAAGGATATAGAATATGACAATTCTTACCGTTTATGTGTGGCGCAGATGGAAAGTGGCAATTCAAAATTGGCGGTACTTTGTCTTGGCTAACTATGAAGATTATGACGACGACGACGACAATGATGATGACGCGAATGCGAATGTTTTTGTTGTTGTTGATTATGTTGTTGTTGTTGTTGTTGTTATTGTTGTTGCCGATGATGATTGTGATTCAATGTAATGAGGTTGCTATTTGTTTATTCTTCATTTGCTTAATGTAACAATTATTTTTCAGCAACATTACATGGACTTTCTATTACAATCAGCTGTAAACACAGACAGACACAAAGAGAGACACAACATACACACAAACACACTGAAGAGGTCACCTACATTTTTTCTACCACAGGTAGGCGAAATAAGTTGACAAATGTAAGCTTAGGAGTTACATTTTCACATTAGACAAATCACGTGCTTCGCAAAAATGATAAGGAAAGGATTGGAAAATCTAACCTTTCCCAAAGGTAAGTAATCTGAAGATGAAAAGGTCATAGCACGTCTACATTGTGTAAATACTTCAACACATCCAGGGCTAAATTATGATACATACGAGCGCCATGTTGCGTCAGCAACAACCAAGGACCTATCAAGAGCCCATCAGGTTTTCGGCAACACAGTGGCCCTTGAAAGAACGAGGTCTGTGAGGAAGAAAAAATTGACGAAAGACTAAAATGTTTTATGCAATCATTGCTATGGCTATGATACTAATGGAGGTTGTTTGCTTCTCCGTTCATAGCTTGATTTCAAGAAAACCATTTACTTACACAACGCAGACGTTGTTTTACTTTTATTATTGTTAATAGCGTAGCTCCTAATTAGGAAGCAAACTATTAGAGTTTGTATGTCTGTCGTCTGTCTGCCTGCCAGCCTTTCTGTCTGTCTGTCTGTCTGTCTGTCTATCTGCCTGCCTCTAGGTCCGTCCATATGTATGTATGTATGTATGTATGTATGTATGTATGTATGTATGTATGTATGTATGTATGTATGTATGTATGTATGTATGTATGTATGTATGTATGTATGTATGTATGTATGTATGTATGTATGTATGTATGTATGTATGTATGTATGTATGTATGTATGTATGTATGTATGTATGTATGCATGCATGCATGCATGCATGCATGCATGCATGCATGCATGTATGCATGCATGTATGTATGGATGTATGGATGTATGTATGTATGGATGTATGTATTTTCACTTCATACCTCGCAAACAGAACTCAGTGGTGTCCTTTAATGGAACCCTGAGTGATTCTCTTCCTGTCAGTACAGGTGTGCCGCAGGGATCTATTTTAGGGCCCCTGTTGTTCCTACTTTTTATAAATGACCTCCCTCTGGCTTCTGAAAATTCTGATATGTATATGTATGCTGATGACACAGCAGCTCAGGTGATCAGTCCCAAAATTAACGAAATTGAAACCAAGCTAAGCAGAGATATGAATCTGATCACACGCTGGTGCGATCAAAATAGCATGTGTTTAATTCACAGAAAACTAAGGTTATTGTCATTGGTACAACGCAGAAAAAAGCCAGAACGAAAAATCACATCAATGTTATGTGTGGCAACGATCAGCTCGATTGTGTAACCCATGAAAAATTGTTGGGTGTAACCATTGACGACACCCTAAATTGGGAAAAGCAAGTAAATTCAGTTTGTAGTAAGGTAGCCTTTAAATTGCTGCATCTAAAACGTATTCGTCCCTTTTTAACTCAGAGAGCTAAGATGATATTTTACAATTGTTTTATTTTACCCCATTTTGACTATTGTTCTAACATATGGGGTCATTGTTCCAACAAACTTTTACTTCGTGTTGAAAGACTACAGAAAGCTGTAGCCAGAGTACTTTTAGACTCAGATTTTAGCACTCCTAGTCGTAATTTATTCGACGTTTTAAACTGGTTACCATTTAGAGAAAGGATTGTTTTTAATGAATCAGTCTTGATGTACAAAGTCAAAATAATTTGGCTCCTAATTATTTGAATGTTTTTAGAAGTGTCCAGAACGTCCACAGTCGTAGTACAAGATCTGTAGACAGAAATGAATTATATATTCCAAGACACAGAACTCAAATTTTTAAGAGGAGTTTTACGTATAGCGGTGTCAAAATATGGAATAGTTTACCAGCAGATGTCAAATTTTGCTCTACTCTTCACTCTTTTAAAACGAAATGTAAGTCTCATCTTTTGGGCAAAATGTATTTTTGAGCCATTTTTGGAGTTTTTTATATTTTGTCGTCTGTTTCTTGATGTCTTAATGTTTTGTTTTTCTCTGTTCTGTTTTTTTTTTTATATTTTTTTAATGTACATATTGTATATTTCTTGCATCTCGACACTGTGTGAGAAGAGCCTTCGGCTCAACAGTCTATCGAGTTAAATAAAGTCTAATAATAATAATAATAATAATAATAATAATAATGTATGTATGTATGTATGTATGTATGTATGTATGTATGTATGTATGTATGTATGTATGTATGTATGTACGTACGTATGTATGCATGTATGTATGCATGCATGCATGTATATATGTATGAATAAAATTCATATCAGCAGCACCGTCAAGAGAAAATCAAATATCGACACATCATTCACCGGTGGAAAATATTACAGCAGTCTCTTTAATTATTAGTTCTATTCAGATATTAATCACTACTGCAATGTTTACGTGTCAATTTTAACGGACGTAATTAAAAACAGTATTTAAAAATATTTTCATAAACATCAAGTGTTCGTTGGTTCGAAGTCCTTTACCTTAATAATGGGAGTCAAGTTCTTCTTGTATAGGAGCGTTTACTGACAGAATGAACCTTCTTCCATTTGCGTAAGATGTATCAAAAATGCGTACAACTACATATAAGTACCTATAAAATAGCTGTATACGCGATATCGAAAACTAGTTGAAAACTCAATGAATAAAGTGTTCAAGAAACATCAGAAGTGACAAGGTTTTTTCTTTGGTGAGTTTTACAATCCATAATTTTGTTCTGTTATATTCTCTGTCGGCGGAATCGTTATTTTTTTGTCTACTACTTCCGACGATGTCTGTGCTGCCTGAACTCTATCATTGCTGCTCTGAAGTCAAATTCGCCAAGTCTTGGCCCTTCCATGGCTATCACTATCAGATCATTTATGACATCTTCACTCAGACAACTACGTTTCGATGTTTTAATCCTGTTTAGGGTACTGAACCAAAGTTCACATGGGACAGATGAGACTGGAATCACGGCTGCAATTATTGACAACTTTGCAATATTCGGAAAGAGTTCACAATACTCGTTCTAAAGAAGCGTGCAGACCGCCATGAAAGTATTATTTCTAAGTCCGCGTGGCATTAGCACAAATTGTTGATATTCGACGCGGAGGTCTTCAGGGTTTACAAGTACAAATCAGGAGCAATGGGAAAAAGAATATTTTTTTAAAATAACGATGAACTCTAGTGAACATGTTACATTTATATTGGAACAGCATTGAAGGAAACAATTGATGCTACATAATTGACAGAGTGTAAGACAAAATATTGCAAAATTATGAACATCTTCTATAGGCAAACATTTTAACTTTAGTTCCGGATAAACTACGCATTGGAGGGAACCAACTGTGCTCATGTCTTTGTTACGGAGACTGCGTTCTTTTCAATGCGATGGGATTACGCTGAATTTACTTTGCGTACTTCAAAGTAATTATGCGTGAAATACGCAGGAATTTGCGTTAACAGAAGCTCTGGACATGCACAACTAAGGAATTCCAAAGCGAATCTATATAAATTGTTTTGAAGGATAAGTGGCATGGTGACGACGACAAAGTTACTGCCAGACCTTTCGAGACATACTTCAAGACTTCAAGATCTCACCTACTAACTAATGAAGTTATACAAGACTGCATGTCTCGAGGAGAATCAAACTGGTTATTGCCGGCATGGCGACTCAAGCGTCAAATTTCCATTTTGGTCGCCGTATTAAACTTCCACCGATAGAATATGGAGTTAGTTTTAAGGAAGTTTGCCCCTCGAAAATGAAAGACAAACTCTTTCCCAAACTCTTTCAACCAATGGATTCTCTTTCAAAATCAAGATCGGTTCACCGATCAAAACTTGGTACATGAGAAACAGATTACCCAATATTTACTGACATCTGAAATTCAAGATGGCCATCAATGTGCTATCTCCAGGGATGAAAATAAAATTACAGATGTTCACAAAACTAAGCCGAAGGAATCATAACTACTCCGCAAGCTTCAAATGAGCGGCGGCAAGTGCAGGCAAAAAGAATATTGTGAAAGTTCAGAGTCCGAATATCTGTCCCGAGGTGTTCTACATTAATTTGCTTCTCTAGTAACAAAATTTGCAAGGCAGACAACCAATTTTTCCTCTTGATATTTGAAAGAGAATGGTTGAAAATTTGTATGCACCTCGAAAGTGAAAGACTTAAACTTTTGCTCTAACTTTCCTTTAAGAATCTTTCAATCATTCTCTTTCAAAATCAAGAATAAAAATAAGGGGTCACCGTGCAAATTTTGATAATAGTGAAACAAATTACCCAAGATTTACCAATATTTGAAATTCAAAATGGCCGCCATCCCTGTGTTAACTCTATGGAGCAAAATAAAAGTTTTCGAATTTCGGAAAACTAAGCCGGTGAAAAGTTTTCTTTCCAAAGAGCTTTAAGATGAACCCCCACATGTGGTATATCAGAAGAAAATTGTAAAAGTTTGAGAGTCTGAATGTCTGTCCCCGAGGTGCGTTCTACCTACATGTAAATGAAAGTTTGAGCACAAGCTTAGGTCATAAGGTTTCGAGGTGCGAACTACCTTAATTTCAGAATCAAGTCGAGTATCGAAATTCTGTTGGGACTTCTGGGTACTCACTAACATTTTCTGACGATACCTTGAGAACAAATATTTACCTTAAAGGGACAAAGTCGGCCATTTTTCATGAATTTTGTTTGATATGAGATACTACTTATATTGTTGGACATGTTCAAAGATATTGAATGAATGGGTGACCATGCATATATTCGACCCCGGTTGTAGACGCGATACATGAAACCATCACAAAAATGAATTAATGGTCATGACCATGAATTCATTTTTGCGCTTGTTTCATTTAATTTGTTTACAAACGGGGTCAAATATATGCATGGTCACCCATTCATTCAGTATCTTTCAACATTACAAACAATATAAGTAGTATCTCGTATCAAACAAAATTTATGAAAATGGGCGACTTTGTCCCTTTAAGCTTAAATCCACCATGACAAAGCCATACCGTAAAGATATCCTGGCAATATTTACCAAGTTTAATTTTGGTGACAGAACTCTTATTCCACAAGGGTGAAAGATGTAAGTGACAGGCACAGCGCTACTGTAATTTTTATAGACAGCTTTTTTGAACTTCGCCCCTCTGTTTTATGTACTTTAACTGTTATACTCTGATCAAAGTGCAATGTACGATATTAAATTAAAATATTTGGTAGTGAAAACAAACACACCTTAAATTGCGTTTTATAGAGTTATACTTATTCACATACAGCTCTCATCTACGCTATTCCACGATGAAAATTAGAATATGATGGCAAATTGTCCATTTTTCATAAGTAAAGCAGTTTATCATAAAATTATTTGCCAAATTGCTTCCTCTCGGGATATCTAAAGAAGACATTTAATATTACCTTTAAGCAGTCGTGCGCCTTATTTCATTTGTACTCACCGACTCTAAAATAATTCAAAGGAACTCGCCGATGATGAACACTTCTCAAAGAGATTCTGTAGGGCTCAGCGTTCTTCAGTGAAGGTGACAAGATCAGCGCGTTCCTTATGAAAGTAAATGTCAGACAGATTGACGTACATGTCGACTCTTGAGGGTGGGATTTAAACTGTCCTGCAGCGCCCATACATCACAAGTTGTAACACTCAGCTCACTAAAGGATAGGTCCTCTCACACGGTACATCTCATGGTGACGGCTCACATACTGCAAGTTGAATCTGAACATTTTAGAACCAAAAATGGCACCATTTTACAACTGGTATAGCCACAAACTGATGACGTCAAAGATGTGCGTACTTATGGAAATGAGGTCAAAGGTTACGTTCTAAAAGGGGCGATAAATTATTTTGGGGGTAAGAGTTAGGAATGGGGGCTTGGAAACTTAGGGGGAAATGATTGAAAAGAAGGGTCCCAATTTTCACTATTGCTGTCTATGCTCTCTCTAATTCTACTACTATCTCAACTCAATCTATGTCTATATCTATATCTTCTTCAGCCATCTATACACCTATGTGGAAGAAACAATTGATTAGCGAGAGAGAGAAAGCATTAATTATAAAGTTGGTATATTTTTATAACACCTTATGCTACCGCCGGGACTCGAACCCAGGACCTTCAGCATGTGAACCACTACCTATAACCTGTACTCCACGAGAACAAGTTGCAGGAAGGGGATGCAATGTTTAATATAAACGTTAGTATGATAATGGTGAACAGGAACTGGTTAATTTATAATGTTCACATTTAATGCACATTTAAATTCATTTACGTATTTTCTTTCTTTTATTGAATTCATGGTAGTGTATTCGTTTCTTTATTGTTTGTGTTGATTTTTTTTATTTTCGTCTTTGTTGTGCACATAATTTTGTGATTTTTTCCCATATTATTTGGTGTATTCACACAGTTATTGAAAAACTGTAGCTTCTTTAAGATACTTTATTTATTGTTACATGTGTGTTTGATATTTATTGTTGAATTGTTTGCTGCCTTTTTTTTACAATATAAAAGATATGTGTTCCATTTTTGACATAATATACTTTATATAAAAGATGTTCATCAGTTAGCATATATGAAATGCAATATTTCATTCCTATTGTGGATGTGAAGAACAATTTGTGAAACATACTACGACAATTACATTATAAAATTCCGCCAAATGACGAAGTCAATTCAGTACTGAAGCGAAAAAGAAATTGGCTGTCAATGTCACAATGCACGGTCCATACAGTCACTATCAGGGGCTTGTTACTTCGGTTTTCTACCAATTGACGAAGTGCATGAAGTACAGAAGTAGACAAAATCCACTACCACTATGATGTAGCGTCCATATTGTCAGTAGTATGAACTCATTTCTTCATGTGGTTTGTGCATTACCAGTGTCACACATCACATCGACGTTAGTGGCCTCCTGAACTGTTGACTTTGTCGTTTTAGTTTTGACACCATCTGAAAACTTTGGCACAATACGCTAGCTGTTAAAGTGCAGTGTTGGGTCGATGAAGGGGCTGTTAATTGAAAGGATAAAGAACTGAAATATGTTGAACAAGTGACATCCACGCGTGAGCTTTATCGCCGAAACGCTTCCGCCACATAAACTCATAAAGATAAGTTGGAAATAAATCTGAAGATGTGTACCCCACCCTTTGCTTGGCATGCATCCACATGCCTTCCACGGTGTTGGTGTGGGCGAAGGTTTGAGGATCCACAAAATGAAGAGAATGATTAACGGTCAAATGAGAGAACTGAGGAGACCTGGACAACGAAGAATAAGCCCTCCATTCATCAGAAATAATAGTAGAACCTGACGAACAAATCGATAAATCAAAGGAATTAAGGTATTCGCATCACGCCGGTCAACAGAAATGAGAAAGCAAGCTGAAGAATCGCGATCGATGCCTCCAAAGACCCAGTGTCCATCACGATGTCGACCCCGACTGTATTTGGACTTTCCGAACTTAGATTCATCAATTTCCACAATACAGCCGGGGCCACCAACCTGTTCGGAGGCATGATCGCGAAGATAAAGAAAACAAATCTCACGACAGAAATTAAACCAATCCACAACAGATTTGAAGAGATGGACAACTGAAAAGAAGTATCAGTAACTGAAAACTTAAAACACCAAAAATACATCAACTGTAGAATGGTGACAAAAGGTAAATGGCATAAATGAAACCAACTGTCAGTGCGGACTGAAATAGCCGCGCCGCAAGAGCGGTCGGGACAGCACCAATGGTATGTATCCCGGCCACTCCGGCGACGCAACCTCATATCTCTGCCGCACTGACAGTTGCGCCTCTTGTGTAAGAGGCCATTCTTTTGACACCATTCTACAGCGGTTTGTTCATCCGGCGCGACTTGAAGAAATAAATCACGAAGAGTTAACGGAAAAGAACAACCAATTGCTCCCAACACTGCACGCTGTGCCATGGTGTATCTAAAAGAGAAAAGATAGGAATGCATGAAACATTACAGCGCCAGGAGTGCATTATTGAGTATAAAACAGAAATCCTGGTGACGAATATTATTACTGTTTGACTTACGTATATTGTATGCCTTTGAAATTATAGTGAAAATATAGTGAAAGCTATCAGGTTCGTCTAATATTTCTGATAGCAGCAAAGCAGCCAGAAAGAGACAGTGTGCAGCCTATGCCGGCTTTTTATAGTGTACGGTGAAACATGCAGGTGTGAATTTTAGTGTGTGTCAGAAAAGTATGCAAATGAAAGCAGAGAAAGTTTTTTGGGGCCGTCATATCGATTGCTATTTGCATTTCAATGTACGCTGGTTTCTGTTACGTAAGATGATGCCGTCTTTGGCAAGTGCGGTATTGAAAAGGGGTCAATATGGCCATTGCCGTCGGGGTCAGTTTGTACATGATAAGAAATTTGCCGAATAAAACGTGAGAGAGGACATATTGTACCTGGAATGAGACGGAATTATTGCCGCGATCACATGAACTAACTAACCCTAACCCTAAAAAGTCTGTGATGGTCTTCATTTGCTTGATTTTGTGTCGGGTGAAGCACAGTGGGAGCCAGGAATTGGGGTTAGCTGACCAAATTGTCGGAACTCCGCTCGCTTCGCTCGCTCCGTTCCGACAATTTGGTCAGCTAACCCCAATTCCTGGCCCCCACTGTACTTCACCCGATACAAAAACTAAGCAGTTAATTGTGACAGTGATTTGAAGAAAGTGCACATTTATATTATTTTAATCTTATTAGTTAGTCAGTGCCGCAAATACGGGGCGTCTGTGTTTTGTGTACGGCGATTTTGACGTCATCAGTTTGTGGCTATACCAGTAGTAAAATGGTGCCGCAGATATAATGGCACTAGGCATGACCTTAGGATGGTTTTGTCTAGCGTATTTTCTTGGCTTCATCGAATCCGGCATGGTTACAAATGAGTCGTATTCTTGGTCTGAAAGTGAAGAGTCCCCCAACCTCTCCAACCCTTTCAACGAAGAGCAAATAGCTGACCTTTCTCGCGTATTACGACTGCCTAATGAATGCCTTGATGCCATCAACCGAACAGGATTCTCGGACAGAGGACTCTGCGAGACTGAATCCCTTTGCGGCAAGTCGACACAGTTTTCAGAGCACGAGCCTTGGCTGTGCAGCTGCAACGGCGAGTGTTTGAATCACGGGGAATGTTGCAAGGGCTACGCCGAAACCTGCCGAGGTGTACAAACACAGTCAGAAAACAGAGCCTGTAGGGAAATCGACAGTGTCACAGGTGTTGGCATGCGGATGGTACGCAAGTGTCCTCCACCGAGTCCGGGTCAACATTTCAGGAGTTCATTGTAAATAGTCTTTGTGAACAGCTGGGAGATGAAGGTGCTGTGAAATTTTTATATATTCATGCTTACAACGCAAATCAGAACCAAAAAGAGTAATCGGAAAAATGTTCTGCGTACTAGATGAAACCATTGTTTAATATGTAACTTAAATTTGAGCAGACAGATGGTATGCTATTCAAGCGAAGTAAATTGTCAAGTGTCAGTTCTATTTGAAATTACTCGGTTTCATTTTATGTTGTTCACTTTAGGTCGAAAGGAAACTCCCTTATATCATGTCTTACTGACATAAGGATTACGTCGAGTTATGTTTTGTCGAGCGCTGGCTTCTTTCCATGTGCAGATACACAATAAAGGAAGACAAGAATTATATAATGGCGTTATATAGGTGAATAACTTTAAAGCAAGGCATTCAAGTACTTTATAAAGTTGCTAATGCATCGGCTACAAGATGGAGGGGGATACCCGAAACATTAGACAAAATAAAAATGTCTTTGACACACATAAGATTAGAAGATTGTAACTGTATATAATATATATATATATGATCCATCACTCAAAGTATTTTCCTTCTTTTTTTTAGATGAAATTGCGAATATTTCTCAGTCATTATATATATATATCCTATCTATATATATATATATATTATATATATATATATATATATATATAAATTTATATATATATATGACCCATTACTTATGTTATTTTCCTTCCTTTTTCAGATATAACCGTGGACATACCTAAGAAAACTCCTGTATACGTAAACAAGCAATTTTTTGCCAATGTGTTTTGTGCAGTTTGTAATGGCGTTGCCCTGCAGGACATAGAGTTCTTCAAGACGTCGGTGTCGTGCAATCTTCCAGCCCCACCAACTAATTATTCTGTTCTAGATGTGCTGGATTGGATCAAAGGCAAACCGTGCAGAGTGTCCAATATTCCGCCGGTTGTTTCCAATGAACTGACTGACAATTGTGTTCAACTTGTAAACCCATGCGACACATACAAGGCCGGTGAAAGTTATTACAACGATCTGTGCAACTCGTTCGTGGCAGCAACACGTGCATTTATTCAACCATCTCGCCACGGAGACATGGGTAGATTCGTTTACTACCGAAACCCACTCTGTTTGGCGTGTGCTCGTTTAGGAGGCACGCTTTCGAACAGCGCAGGCGTCAACTGTGGAGTCAGGCTGCAGGACATGGAGTTCGAGAGTGATAACCAGTCTGATGACAGTTTTAAATTTCAGTTGTCCTTTGGTTTTTTTACGGACATTGTGCTCGAGATTCAAAATGAAGTAACTGATTCCGTTAGGACACTGAAGTATCCTTTTGATTGCTTGACTGGGATCTTTCAAAACCAAGTCAACGACTTTTCCTTTTTATGTGATCCCATAATACAAACTCAATTTATGGCAGGACCTGGAGCACTGAGGAGAGGCACAGAGCATGATGAAAGGGGAATCAACAGTTCTATGTGCAGAAATGGAGAGGATAATCTACATTCGGTAAACATAACTGTGAAGGTTACCGTCACCGACGTCTCTGAACAGATAGCGAGCGTTGACGCATTGATTGTTGATAGGTTTAATGCACTATTCGATATGTTAAACGATTCTATTTCGTGTTATCGTGTACTGGGCATGCGTAGTACAGTTACCAGTCTTTCCCCTCAAGTGATCGTTGAATATACCCTCCGTCCTACAAGGTTTGACGTCCTTCGCTTTCTTGTGAACAATTCGCTAACATCTGTGCTGTCTTCATCCCTTGATGTGACGATGATAGACTATTGGCTTGAAACAACCTTAGGTAATTGCAATCAACCAGGTGTAAAATTGAGTTTTGATTCCAGTGGTCAATTTCAATTTTTCGAAGAGGTTTCGGAGAGTTTAGTCGACGGTGGCGTTGCTGTCAAAGTGCTTATTGAGGGCAATATCCACTTTGTAGGCAAAATTGCATCATCGGCGAATTTATCGACGTTTTCTGAAAATTCTGTGAATAAAGTCGGATACATATTTTACACGTGTGTAGCTTGGGAATCACGGAACATCGCAGGCGAAGGTCTGGGTGACTTCTCTACTGCAGTACCCACAGTGCAAGAGCCAAGCTATACCACTCCAGTTTCCAAGCTAACGCTCTCATGCCACTCGGGCAAGGTAATACACCTTCCAGCCGATAGTGTCGCTGTTAGTGATGGGCTGCTGCGAGCAGAAAGTGTAACAGATAGAGAGATTATAGCATTCAAAATAATTCCGGCCCAAGATGTGGCCATCGCATGCGTTTCACTCCACCCTGATGCCAACACCGCAATAATCGCGGATTTGCGCCGTTGGATGGTCGCTCTTCTGAGGTACTCGTCTCTGTTTTTCATCCTTGCGTCCACTTTTGTGGTAACCGTGCTTCTCAATACGAAAATTAAGCTTCAGAAAATTTGCCTATCTTTCTTGATGGGCTTTGGGCTATTATCAGAGATTATGAGTCTGGTAATTGAGGAAAACACACTGTCCCGCCTCCCTTGTATGGTCGGCTCCACTGTAAGGCATTTCAGTAACATCAGTAGCTGTGCTTGGCTGCTTTCATTTTCTCTATCTCTGTACGTTGGCGAGAAGCTCGGAGAAAACCAGTCTCTCAGCTTCAAAGACAAGATTATTAGACTAAGTGTTGCTTGGGGGTCGATTTTTCCAGTTAGCATCGCGGTGTTGGAATTGTCCTTGCAATTGTGTGAGTGCACACAGTTGGTGGTTTTGGTGTATGGCTCCTACGGGTGTTCGATGATTGGTGGCATCTCACGGTTGTTGTTTATCCACATTCCTTGCTGTCTGTCTCTGGTGCTGTCCTTACCAATTATCGTTACGGTTTACCGTAGGCGGCACAGACAAGAGTCCAGCAAGTATATTGTCTGTTTGCTCGTCACTATTTGTTCTGTTCTAAGCACACTGTCATGTGTAGCTGTCGTGAGAGAGTTCCTGGTGTCGACTATGTTGGTTCTTATTTTCGATACTGTCCTTGCGATGAAGGGGATCTTGCTGTTCATATGCCTCGTCCTACCTTGTAAACAGGCTGATGGAGAGAGTTGGTTTCGGCGGTACCCTTGGCGAAATTCAACTGTACGAGGTCCGTCGACTGTCAGCACCTCTGTCACTTAAAAGTAACTGTTGTCATGGCCGCACAGTTCGGCAAACAAGGGTCACTAAGTCGCTGAACCAGGAAAACACAATGAAACGGCCTTATTACTCCAGAATTTAAAATGTATAATGAATGCATTGTACAAAAGCGAAGTTCATCATGTCTAAAGTATTTTGGTTCATTTTTGGATCGTGCTGTATCTTACATTGATCGAAATCTTGTACCACTAGTTGGTGAATTCAAACCAAAGGCATTTTACTAGTTGGACTATAGAGAGCGTTATGGCCAACCAGTGGTATGATAACAGTGAATGAATTGCAACAAAGTGAGAAAAACTCTCTTGCTTAAAGTGTACTTTAAACGTTTTCTTTATTATATACATGAAAAGATAAGATAACTCATGTTAGTTTGGAGGAGGAACAGAATACTGAGAAATGTTTCTACATTGATGATGGACGGTCTTGTAAATTATAAGGGTGAGGCTGTTCTTTTTCAGCCATTATTAATTCAGACATAATTTTCGTTGTGTTTGTATCATTGTCTGAAATTTTGACAAAATGCTCATGATGATGGTTATTATAATGGGGTTGTTGTCATTGTTATTGATGATGGCAATGATCATGGTGATGTTGTTGTTGTTGTTGTTGTTGTTATTATTATTATTATTATTATTATTATTATTATTATTATTATTATTGTTGTTGTTGTTGTTGTTGTTGTTGTTGTTGATAATGATGATGATATCTTGTGTTTATTACACGATTGTTTATCCTGATTCAGATTCTTGTAAGAATGCATCACGTAAAATGTTAATTTCAATTTATCACTTATTAATAACATGTCTATTTTCAGAAGAACTTTAGCAAACTGTAATCATTGTTTCCATTGTAAGTGAAGATCTTAACATGTGCTTTACATTCGCTATCGTCTGAGTGGTATTTTCTATGGCTGTACATCACCACGCGTTACCCTAAACCTTATTGTTAAGTACGGTGAACTTTCCAAATTTAATTGATCACATTGGTTTGGCTAGTATTATGTCAGATATTGACTTCATGTACCATGTATGAATAAACACACATTTTTTGTGTACATTACACTGTCCATATCAATTATTATGCAACACTTGGCCCCATTCAAAATGATATTGTATGAAAATGAGGTAGAATCTGGAACAGTTGGGATCAATAAAGATTCGAAGCAATCGTCGCAGTATGCAAAACGTAGAGGAAAACACTATGCCCCAATAACCACGTACAAAACAAACAACGATGAAAAAGTTGAGTAAGTGCGGCAGCAAGAATTCAACGTTTATTGCTGACAGCTATCGACTTTGTCATGCGTATCTTTGTCAATGCATTGATGGCTGTGGATTGAAACATGGAGGGCCTCTGTTATATCAAAGATTGTGATCACACGCTACTGAAAGTGTCCTTCTCTGTATACGTAGCGCCAGTAGCTGTTCCCGCTACTTTCGAAGTTAAACGTATAAGATATTCTTTTTTATTTCGCAAAAAAACTTAATAAATTGCTTGATGGATTATTATTGGCTCACAGAATTAAGTTGCGAATTATAAAATTGCGTGTTTTGCAGTCACAAGAACCATATACACCTTTTTATCAATAAAATGTATTTAAAAATGAATCGATTTTGAATGTAAACTTCAAACTGTACATTAGAATGCAAAATTGGGTGTGTATCAACTCTTATTTTACATGTCATTGATCACATATTACGATGAAGTAATTTGGTACTAGTCAACCCCTAAATATATTCTAAGAGTAATTAATTGCGTTTATTAAAATTTTAGTTGACATTTACACCCAGACTAGCCCAGCTATAGTAATTACTTCGATATGTGTACAAAAGTGACTCTGCGCGAAATACCACAGACCTGTCGTATAGGTACAAATTCTCTTGACATTAAATATGCATGAGGTACGATGACGTCACAGTCAGGCTTTGAAAAATACCGTCACAGCGTCATTTCATTTTATAGTGAATTATGTTTAGTTAATTAAAATTTAGATTATCAACGGTGAGACTGGAATTCAATTTATCGTGAGTAAGTGAAGTGATGATTTATAACATTAATCTTTTATATTGTATATGTCCGAATATCAACACAAAAATGTGTACGTACGAAATTTTCCTCTTTCTCGTGTTAGTTATGTAAGGCGAGAGCTTCTCGTATCAAAATCCTAGGATATTAAATTGTTACTTTTTAAAATTCTTGTGATTAAAGCAAAGGTCTTCCCACCGGTATTTATGTGATTTAGTAATTTTTGTGTGTTTTTCGTCAGACAAGCTAAATTAGTTACCGTTTTTGTAATCTACACCACACAGACAGCTTCTATTATCTACATGCTCAGTTTTTAAGCTCTGAAACAGATAGAAGAATCCAACCAACTGGCTAGTCGACTTACCACTTCACTGAATGATTTAAACTTGTTGCATTTACAGACTACATAATATTGAACTCTGAATACCAAACATAACCAGACCATGCGAGGATGCGAGACTTTGCGGTTCGATGAAAGGACCTTTTCATTTCTCAGCCCCTTGAAGACATACCTGATACGTGTGTATGGTGTTGCACGAAAGCCAGCAGTTTCACGACACCTTTAAAATCATTATGTAATATTTCCATGTTGTCAAGGGTGCTGAATCAGTGAAATGTTATTCATGAGGTGGTGAATGTGGTAAATCAAACTTAATGATCTATTTCGAAGAACAATAACTGCATTGTGATGACTTGCAACTAACATTGTTTATGAGGTTATCGCATTATAGTCACTCCTTCGTCAGGTAAATCAGGATTCAACTTGCTATCGTTGATGACACACGCATTCCCTGAAAAATTGATATTATGTCATGAAGATGACGTCATGAGAGGCAAAAAATCGAAAGTTTCACATGGCAAACCTAGCTAAGAACAAATTGTACAGGGAATGTATGACATAGTGGACAACAGTTACAAGTGGCAATAACACAGCTCAGATGGACTTTAGAAAAGGCATCGATGACACGAAATGTATCTGTCATGACACATATTCGCATTGTACGAGAATTCCATATCATTCTATTAGTTGGTAGATAGCAACTCAGTCTAGTATGGAGAACAAGTGTGCTGAACATTGAAGACACGAAATGACTTCCCCGTATCAGAAATGATCAACCTTTGTGTTGCCACTGCATATGATGTTAAAAGAAATTATTCAGTCACGCATTTATTGGTGTAGCTTGATCACATGATGTTAGGCAGTTAACGTTTCCCCTCTCCCCTTTTAATTAATCTGTTAACGCAAATTTACTACATATCAAAAACGACGAAATCATTGGTCAATGGGTAATTTACATATGAATTCTCCTTCAAAGAAAAAAGGTTGCGACGATCGCTCAACTTGGTAACCATTTTACTTCCTGACTTCCCGGTATTCATCGGAATACAAACTGCACTCCCTACTTTTACACGATTTTCAGATTAAAAGGTAAGTATTTAAAGTTATGTTTGTCCCGGAAACACTTGTGAACCACTATCACACACTGAAAGTTACTACTTCACTCTTATCATTTAACCAGTTGCAGTGGTTTGCTTGTATATCTAGCCAAAACTTTGTTCTTATTTGTTTATGGCAAGGATACCCCCTCTCCCTCCTTCCCTCCCACCCTCTCTCTTTCCAAATAGAAACTATCGGATAGGAGAGAGAGAGTCTGACGTTTGCTAGATGCGTGAAACATAAGTAGCAGATACAATTACTTCGTACTTGAAGTGATTTGTGTATATATATATATATATATATATATATATATATATATATATATATATATATATATATATATATTATATATATATATATATATATATATATATAACGGAAATCTTTTCAAGTACAAAGTGATTGTAAATGGATGTGCATGAGCTCGAGGAACGGTATTTGTGTTTTTCGCATTTATACTTATGATTACATTCCCTTGGTAAATGATTTTCTCATCGAGTATGGCAATCATATTTGCATACCACTTATGCAGGCTACCGCATATTATGTTGCAATGTTTTTAATACTAATACCATTTTACAACCCATCCAAAGCAAGGATTAATTAAATGTACTCAAAAGTATTTCAAGAGAAAACAATGTAAGTAAATGTGTGTTTTTTTGCAAGACCTTGTGCAAGACCTTTCGCCGAAACACATCCAAAGTAGCGAAACTATGTGGTCTATTTTAGGAGATCACCAATACAATGCAACGCTTCGTTGCAGTTGACTAAGTAACGGTAAAATGTAAGTACAAGCGCCCTCACATTGCGAGGCGTTGTAGCTTCAGACGTAGTAGCACGCAGTTTACAATCCTACAATAAACGATTGCTAAAACACAAAAATGCTACCAATCAGGATTGTACATAAAAAGCTCAGTAAACATACGGTCTTTATCGGCTTAATATTTCTCTGAGCACATTTTGCCTCACATTCTATTCTAACTGACGGCTCCAAATGTACATCAAAGAAAATGGGGAAGTATGCATATACTGTTGTACATTCTTCCCATCATGATATAATCAAAATCAAGGTGACGTTATAATGTTTGAAGTGACAACACGTTAATCTCCTTGCAGGGTTAGAACATGAATCATTTGTTAAATATTAAAAAATGATTTACACGTGAATCTGATTTATAAAGCATGCAGGCATGCCAATATGACAAAATATATATGCTAAAATCAAGTCTGTTTTTCGTTTTATAACCTATCGTAACCTATAATATTCTTATTTTTCCTTTTTACGATGTCTATCCTCAGTGGCACCAAAATGATGATGAGTGGCATAAGTGTACAAGCAATGATAGGTAAGTGTACAGAATACGCTATCTAAGAAGCGGTTCATTATACAAAACATTTACAGAGTAAACGTTTTCACAAGCAACACGATTGGAACTAATTTGGGATAATTCGATAGTGAAGTAATGTCGATTTAATCTACAAATTTTATCTCATCTGCTTTTCTTTTTATATTACACACTTGTTTTTATGAGTAATTTGCGATATTGCAACATTCAGCTATATGGCTCATAACACTTTTGAGAAATTTGCAAAATATAAAAATCCAATTATCCCAAATTAGTTCCAATCGTGTTAAGCGTAAAGGTCCACTTAATCTATCAAATGTTAACGAAGAAGTAGAGAAGATGCTGTGAGGCGATGCATATGGAATTTTTTTGTTTGTTTGTCTTTCTATATTAAAACTATCTTTATTGTGTGTTAGTCTGATAGCTAGTGTCTTGTTCAACCTCTGTAGCCGCTGTAAGACTGTTGATAAGCCGCTGAAAGACTGTTGATAGATTAGTGGTTGGTAGACTGGCGTTGGTGAACCCCTGTTACAACCGATAACGTAGTAACTAACCGATAACGTATCAAACCCGATAACGTAGTAAAAATTTACCGATAACGTAGTAAATCAACCGATAACGTAGTAACGAACCGATAACGTAGTAATTTTTTCTAACCGATAACGTAGTAAAAATTTACCGATAACATAGTAATTTTTCCTAACCGATAACGTATCAACAAATTTACCGATAACGTATCAAATCAACGTATCAATGTATTGGATTAAGTGATTCGTGGGAATAGATTCATAAGGACAGATCTATCCTCGATCGATCGATCAATCCATTGATCAATCGATAGATCGACCGACTGATCAATCAATGCACTGATCTATCAATAGATCGATCTTTCTATCGATCGAATGATTGAATGAATTGATCGATTGCTCGACTAATAGAACTATATATGTATATATAAATATATGTATATATATATATATATATATATATATATATATATATATATATATATATATATATATATCGATGGATAAATCGATCGATCGATGGATAGATAATTAGAGAGATCGTGTATCAAATCAACGCATCATGTAGCCAAGTGAACAATAACGTATCAAATTAATCGATGACGTATCAAATCAACCAATTATGTATCAAATCAACCACTGACCTAGTCAAGTCAAAGAGTAAAGATTCCAATCAACTGACAATTCATCAAGTCAACAAATAAGTTATCAATCGACCGATAAAGTTTTAATAAATGGAAACTAAGTGAATATAAATGAGTGTTGTATATTACGTTTTTTTCATAATAAATCAGTTACACCTTCAGAGGTACATATACTTGGAGTATATTGTTTTCGTGATATTAGTCAGACATCACGAATCGAATTTCATCAATTTGGGAAATGCGAACTAATTGATAAGTATTTCTGCGTGATGAATTAAAGATACAACACATATGTGAGTGTCTTTATCGACACATGTACATTTTCTAAGTTAAGAGGACTTGGAAAAAAGTTTTCAACATGACCGATTATAAAATTTCGTTACGTGCAACTTCAGTTTATCAAAATGACAATAAGTCTTTACAATGTAACTCTCATTCTAGGACTGAATTACAGGTTAATCTGGACCCATTGTTCAATTGAATTCCTTATAATCAAAGTTCATTAATTTTGCAAGTCACTCCTGTAAGCAAGCCAAGTCAACAGATTTCGTAGACAACATATTGTTTTTTCTTTCCTTTTTATCCTTTCTGTCATGATTCACGTCAAGTGCATCTTATTTGAAGCAGGATTACGAAGACATCGCAAAATTATTGAGTAGTCGTACATAGTAAAGTGCTGATAGAAGAAACGCTAGGCGAAGAAAAATAAAAAGTTTGTTTCTCATCCTCGCGCGCGTCACAATTCAAACCCGCCACGTCAACATTTTTTTCCTGCTCATAAGGAAATAAAGTTTAAAAAACCCGAAAAAAAACGCGACGATAGTGCCTGCTCATAAGGAAATAAAGTTAAAAAACCCGAAAAAAAAAAAAACGCGACGATAGTGCATAACACAGTGCTGTATAAAACAGAACTGTAAACAAAATAACTGACATTAACATTCCATTCAGAACTGTACACATATATCACTGTTATATTAAGCTGACAAAACTGTTCATTGCTGCACTAAAAGTGCATTCCTATGTCGTTGTCATGTTTTTTACGCGTTCTTGTTGGTTGAAGAATAAAAAAATTGAGAAGAAAAAAACTGCGCCACCGCATCATTTTTGCAATATGTGTAGGATGAGTAACAAACTTTTTATTTTTCTTGGCCTTACCAGAGTTCACTTATACATTTATATTTAGGTTCCGGCGTATTAATAACTGATATGCCTACCTATTTCAAATACACCCGATGGAGATTTTCAATAACATGAAATATCGTCAATTTTACGAATTAATCATTAATATTCTTTGGTTAATTACTAATACGCAGTTACTTCTATCGGTCGACGTATCCAATATGTGTGCGAAATTTGCGATATTGGCTGTCGGTGATTGCGGTATTGGTCTGCTTGAGCGAAAAACAGTCCCCAAGAAAAAAGGTCTTCCGTTTTGTAGTTGGTCCGATTACTTTGTTAAATTTTTTTTTGTGATAATCACATTTATATGCGAAGCAAAGTATTCCCAAGAATTGCCCTTATAACTTTTGTTGCAGCACGAACGACTAACTTGATCTAAATGTTGCTACACTACTGGAATGGGTTTGGAAAGTTGTTTCTAATCTTGCTATTATAACCATACTTTCTGTCTGAATTGTAGCCGATACATACACATTATAGTTTTCTTTCCCGGTAGCGTTCTCTGTGTAAACCAACAGCCGCTCATTCCCCTGCCCTTGTTTCATCAGTCATTATACTATATCTTTGAATTTTACTCAACTAGAACTAAACTGTATAACTACAATAGCAAAACTAGAAACAACTTCCCAAACCTATCAAAGTAGTTTAACAACATTTAGATCAACTTAGTCGTTCGTAATACCATGAAAACAGCCGAAACATGATTGTTTTCCTACAGAAATTTGTAACAATTTACGCTAAACGGGAAAAATGAACAGAAGAAAAGAAAATTGAGTACGAGACAATGTGATTACAAATCGATCTATAGAATTATCTATCTATTGACCAGTTTTTCGAATAGATCGATCGATCTATCGATTAATTGATGTATCTTCCTATCGAATTAATAGTTAAATAATAACACATGAGAGCGAGGGCAATATCACGATTTATTGCCTGCCCAAGGGATGGTGGTCATGATCGAAATATAATTGATGATGCCCGAGCCGTAGGCGAGGGCATCATCAGTATTTTGATCATGACCACCAGCCCGAGGGCAGGCAAAAAATCGTGATATTGCCCTAGCTCTCATGTGTTATTATTTTTATTACACCGAACAAGCAAACATGCAAAGAAACAAAAACACAAAGACTTCTTCGATTACAGTTCGCCTTCTGAGACCGGACCTCAGCGTAAAATGTTGTCAGTGCCGAGTCCAGGGTTGCCGCTAAAGTTTGCCGATCTCCTCGGTGGCATATCAAATTTTTTTGCTTGCATAGTCGCTGAACACAGAAATTGCATTCATTTTTCCATTTTCGTTCGTTTGCTGTTAAATTGCATCAAAATATCGTCTAACTGTGTCGGTGACAGCTCTGCATGACGTTTCGCAGCCATAAGTTGCCGACTGCAAAGTACAACAAGCGAACGACAATTTGTTTTGCGCAGAAAGGATGCGCAGTAAGTAAAATGACGTCATCCATGTAATATCAAATGCAGAGGGCATCATCAAGTTCGCAGAGGGCATCATCACATTCGCAGAGGGCATCATCACGTTCTTTTACATGTCACGTGAGTCATGTTTAACCAATGGCAGTGCACACTGAATGAGTGAGGTGTAATAAATCATTCTATCGATCGATCTGCCTATCAATTTTATCAATCGAACGATTGATGGATCGACCGACCGACCATCTATCAAACATCGATAGATACATCGATCGATCGATCTATCCACTGTGTGATCGATTTATCAATCGATACAGTGATCGACCCATTTATCTATCTATCTATCTATCTATCTATTTATATAGTATCTAATATCTATCTATCTATATATCTATCTATCTATCTATCTATCTATCTAGTGATCGACCCATTTATCTATCTATCTATCTATCTATCTATTTATATAGTATCTAATATCTATCTATCTATAAATCGATCAATCTATCGCTCCCCATGAATCGCTTAATCAGATATTATCAGTTGATTGATACGTTATTAGTTGTTTTGATGCGGTACTGGTTGACTTTTTTACGTTATAAGTTGATATAATCCGTTATTGGTTCATTGATACGTTATCGGTAAATTTGTTGATACGTTATCGGTTAGGAAAAATTACTACGTTATCGGTAAATTTTTAATACGTTATCGGTTAGAAAAATTTACTACGTTATCGGTTCGTTACTTCTTTATCGGTTGATTTACTACGTTATCGGTAAATTTTTACTACGTTATCGGGTTTGATACGTTATCGGTTAGTTACTACGTTATCGGTTGTAACAACCCCTCTCAACTGTATTACAAACAAAGATAACACGCGCAGTTTTCCGATGTTAGATGATCGTCATGGATTATGCTGCCTCTTGGCCACAATATGTAAACACTCCTTCATACGTTTCTCAGGCGTTGCCGTTCTATGATTTAAAACGCCCTGCTACGCTACGTATTAGAGTAGTCAGAAGACTCCTCACTCATACACCTTTGGGTCTGTAGTTTTAAAGACAAGAAATGTTTATCGTCCTCGGGTGGATTCAAAAACGATGTGGTCATGCGATTTTTTTCTTTCTATTTATTTTTTGAAATAAAGATGGCACCCCTCCTTTCGGGGGATTCAAACATGGCTGCCATAAAGTAAAAAGGTTGCCACTGAAAGAAACGAACCTTTGGAACATTTCAGAATATATATTGAACATATCAACTGATCCAAAACACATGTAGATACTGTTGTATTCGGCGCTCTTTTACTTTCATTTTTTCATGATTTTTCTTACTTAAATAATCGTGATGCGAATGTTTTCATACGACGCACGCGATGACGGGAAACAAAACATTTGTCTGCCTTCTCGAACAAAAAACTTCCCTAAGAGGGCTTACGGTTCCATGTTTTGTAGGAACTTTATGTGCGCAAGTCAGTATAAAAAGAAAAATGTAGGGACAAACATGATCATACTTTGCACGCGATAAGTAGTTTTCTAAAAACGTTGGCTTTTTGCAAGAAGACCGTTTTGTTGATTGTTTTTGCATATCGATCGCGTTGTCATCACCTACAAATCGATATGAAAGTAACATCTAATAAGCAATAACTTTTAGTAAGCATCGATGCAAATCTGTGCCCTTGAGAGATAGTGTCCGTTTTACATTGACTTTCCATGTCTAAATTACCGTGTGTTCTTCTTTGCAGTATTATCGTTTCTTGCACGACAAGGTTCAGCTTTGAAATGTTATTCTTGTCACGGCGACTTCGATGAATCGAACTGTGCGATCGGTTTTGAAGATCAGTGGATAGATTGTGAACATATAGATTATGGCTACCCTAGTGACGAACCATTCTTCTGTGAGGTAAGTGCAAAGTAATTATATCTTTTACTTCAGTTCCATGTATCTTGCAATCTTTACACTAATTTTCCCTTAGTGTTCACCTTCATTTATATGGTTGGGAGTCTTAGGTGGTGTTGAAACTCGATAAATAAGATTTGTTTTGGTGGTAACACTTGGAAACAAACTTAGAAGATTTGTTAAACGGTGTAGATTTATCAGCATTGATTATGTGTAGCTTAACAGATAGACAAAGACTACATAGCTGACTTATATTACAGTAACTCGACGCTCTAGCAGTAATTGACCATGATACATCACTGTCCTGGTCCTTGCTATTGAAAGACCAAATGAACTTGCTACAACTTCAGTACTGTTGTCATACTTTTTGTTACGGAACAATTGCATGTGTTTAGCAAAGCGTGTCGTGAAGATGTTATCAGTGAGTGTTATCAGTCTATAGCAACTGATATATATATATATATATATATATATATATATATATATATATATATATATATATATATATATATATATATATATATATATATATATACGAATATACGATTTTTTTACAAAACCCAGGTTATACGCAACGAAAAAGCAAGTGGTTCAGTCAGCTTGAGCCGTTCGTGTACAACTTCTAGCAACTGCTACAAAGGATGTATGCCAAATATCGCGGGTATGAATCTTTTAAACTTTATATCTCACAAAATATGCAAAGTTTAACATTTACCAAAAGAGTTCGAATATTTCACATTTAAAAAGGGTATTAGTGTTGTTTGAAAGACGGTGACCATTTAATTTGATGAAATGACACTTTGAATATGTCCATAATTTCATTATATTGGAAACTCGTAAGAATAGCTGTAAAGAATTGTAGATTGATGATGACGATGATGATGATGATGATGATGATGATGATGATGATGATGATGATGATGATGATGATTATTTAGGTGGCCAAATTTGTTTGGACTGCTGTAATACAGACCTTTGTAACTGGGGTAACAGCGGAAGCACATTGAAAATGAACTCATTGACCTGTTTTGCATTCTTGGTTGCTGTTGTTGCTTCATGGTGGCCTTGTCTTTCTGTTTTAGGTTAATTTAGATTATTGTAGTTTTGTAAGTTTACTAACTTTCACTGCAGTGGAATTACCTGTTCATTGTAATAGGTAGTTTTATTAAATGAAGTAGGAATAAGTTAGCAGCTACATGCCAAGTCAGCTATATTACATCAAGGTTACTTTGAGTGCTTTTAATTTAGCCAGAGACCTTAATATTGCCTGCCCTATTTCTTTTACTTTGTTTTTTGTACCGCATTAAAGCAGTGTTAATTATGCTGAAAATGTTATTTTTTTAATTTGTGTTGTCTTAAGGTTGATGAAGTTCACAGATTGTGGTTATTTAGCGCTCTGTTGCTAGGCTCATTAACAGGTATGCGATGTAACGGGGGAAACCGCCCAAACTAAATTACGACACGTGATATCAGGATATTTAATAGGACTGAAATCAAGGACAATCGTATTCATTACGGAGCCGAGATTTCGCAAAAGCTGAACTTAAATTTATTTTTCTATCTAAGTCAAGACGTTCACGCTATCTTTACTCGTGTATGATGTACATGAATAAGAAAGGCCTATAAAGATTGTATCGAGGCAGAAAAATAAACATAGAACCTTTACTTAAAGAAAATGATGTACACGTTTGTGAGGCCGTGATACATCTTCTTCTTGTTAAATTTGAAAAAGATTTTTTTCCCTGCTATTGTCTTTTACTTGAGTATTTATGTGGAGACGTGCCGTTTACAATGATATAATTTTTACCCATTTTTGATATCAATTTCAAAATGCATCAACTCTTGCAACAAGGTCAGAATTGTTTTTCATGGTAATATTAAATGAGTTTATTGATAATTGGGATACTTTAGACCAGTTACCTTACAAAATAACAATGTATAATAAGATGAGAGCTTTTCAGTTCAAAATGCTGCATAATATTCTACCAAATAATTTTATCCTGTCAAAAATGACACCACCAAGATTTGATTCTGAGAAATGTACATTCAGTGAGAAAACTGATGAAACTTTAATTTATCTTTTCCATGATTGTGAAACTGTATTTGAATTTGGGATGGATTATACATGTTATGGGGAAGCAAATTAAGATTATCAAATATTCTATGTGTAAGACAAATTCTTCTCGGTGATGAACACTTTCAGTATTGTTAAACTTTGCTATACTTGTGGCGAAACGACATATTTATTAATTGCGTTGTAGGAAACAAAAACAGATGTGTTGGTTTACAAAAAATATCTTCAACAAATTCAAAAATAAGAATTTCTCATAGCGGTAAGAAAAAAAGCCTGAATTCACATCAGAAAATGGGAGAGTTTTTGAATATTGTAACTTACAACTTTTTACATGTTGTGCACTTGAATCTGAGATCCCTACCTGTTCTTTTTGCTATGTAACCGCTATGTAAATGCAGCCGATGGAACTTTAAAAAGAGACCACGTATTATGTGGACAAAAGACATTTCTTTACCAGAATGTGTTCTATACTTTTTAGAAAACACAATAAAACTTATTAAATACAAAAAACATGCCTCGTGTCGCCATACTGTCGTATTTCCCCTGCAGTAATTGTTAAGTTGTGTTCTTGACAGTAATACTATGGACAATGCTATTCTATTTTGATACTTATCACTTTGAAGCTGTCAATACACATTTTCAATATTTCCTACACAATATTCTAGACTTTATGAAGCAGTTATTCATGGGCTTCTACAATAGATGATCTTATTCCTATCAAATATGGCAATGGTCCAAGTGTTGACCTTGGTTCAGGCTGTCACAAGCCGACAAGATATTACAATATTGCAGCAACAGCGTCGGTGCTAAACCAGTAAATCTGATTTGATGTTAACCTAATGCTTCCTTTTTTTATCATGCAAACGTAGGTCTTATACACATTTATTAAATGGGAACCACATACATTTAAAAAATGCAAAGGTCAACAGGAAAGGCTTTTGATCCAAGCGCAAACTGCGTGTGCTATAACCTATAACATTAACAATATATTGTAAGTGTTACTTTCCTTAAGTATCGATGAATATCAGTTGTTTTTTTACCAATTTAGGAGTCCTATTTTGGTTTTGAAGTTAGTTAGGTCAACCAAAACTGTTGTAAGAAGTCACGTATCCTCGAGCAAGGAAAAAGGTATAGTCTCTCAAACTTCATGTAACACACACTGTAGATAACTTCTACGGTTACATAAATATAATTCGACAAATATGGTAGACATATCGATATTTGGCATAGAAATTTCACATATTCAAAATTGTGTTCGACAAAAGCGTATAAACGGTATATTACATGTTGGTCATGCCATTTGATTTCTCAGCTTTTTGTGCTTTATACCGACTGACTAAGTGACGCATTGAATCAGACACGTTTCAAGCATAATTTCACATTTACGAAAAGAGGGTTTAAGTAGTTAAGGTGCGTTTAAAACTTTGGCGTTCCATAAAAACTCGTCAGGTTGAATATGATAACGCTACATTATAAGTGATAATATTACCGTGGGATTTCTGAGATAAAAGGAACAAGACGGCTTCCTTTTGTACCCAAATTTAATGAATGCATTCCTGAAAGTCAACGTTCATTTTGATTGTTATTTACAGCCCATTCTCTGTTCTTGGCACCATCAAACAGGAACTTCAAGTATTTTATGATGTTTACTTCTCTTGTGGTGGTGTAAATCAAATGTTTATATTAATAAATTCCAAATAATTCTTTGATAAGATAAAATCAGATTTGTAAAGGTGTAATAATTCAAAACATTTGATTCGTCTACATTGTGTACCATAATACCACATGATAAATTTAAACAACGTTGAATACAGCAACTATTAGGAGTTTTCCTACAGAAATCGTTCACACCGTTACAATTTCGTAGTATTGGGTTAAAATTTTGCATATTTTTTCAAGGATAACACTAATTCTAGGGTATTCTTTACAGAGAAAAACATGGTTAGTATGTGTAATACCTTATAGACACCGTGTTTTGTTTTGGATTAGGAGGACATATCGTCCAACAGATCACAGGAATGCCTACGTGTATTAATTGTGCTCTCTTACTAGCTGATTTGTTTGTGTCTTCAAAAGAGGCAGGATTTATCAAGCAACTGGAGAAGATCTCTTTAGCTGAAGAATTCAATTTTACATTCAGATATGTCATTTCTGTCTAATCAAGATTAAATGACTATCTCCCTATGATTTATCCTCCAGAATATGAGATTAAAGAAAGTATTGCATCAGCTTCTTCTGTTTTGTATTTCGATATTTTTCATAAGGTTCCAAGACAAGAAATTGATCTTTTTAAGCCAACAATTTTCTAGTGGTTAATAAGCTCAGAACCCCCTTAAATTATATATTTTCGAAAAGCTTGGATATAGGGAAACATTTTGGTTACCATAGTGTGACTATTTTTTACATAACTGTCACGTGACAGGTAATTTGCATAACCTTTCAAAAATCAGTTTTCCCTATATTCTGTTTCAATGCTATGAGATATTTGGCTGAAATTTGTGTGAGTGCAAGCGTTCATAAGGATATTCAAAAGTGTGTCTCAGAATTTTTTAAACCTTCTTAAACAATTTTTATGCCTAAAAACTTCCAGAGCGGTGAATTTAATCCTAGTTGTGCTCAAATAAAAACTAAGCAAGACATAAAAAATCCGAGACACACTTTTAAAGAGCATTTTACAGCTTGCATTCCAGTAAGTTTGAGTCAGATATTTTGAAGTATTGAGACAAAACATAGGGAAAACTGATTTTTGAAAGGTTATGCAAATTACCTGTCACGTGATAGTTATGTAAATAAAAGTGACACTGTGATTACCAAAATGTTCCCCTATATCTAGGCTTTTAGAAAATGTATAATGTACGGGGGGTACCTAGCTTATTAAACACCAGAGAATTGTTGGAATAAAGAGGTCCATTTCTTGTCTCGGAACTTTAATTCAGACATTACTGGTCGCTAGATATAAAACAAGAGAGGTTTCAACTTTACTATCAAAATTTCCTACACCTCAACATTCCACACTCAGTAGCCTATGGATTAAACCTATCTCAGCTCATACGTTTTCAAAAGTATTTAGCTCATTTGATGATTTTGCAGGGAGCATTACCATCTGTCTTGCAAACTCATAAGTCAAAGATACAACAAACAACGGTTAGTATCGACATCAAACGTTTTGTTAGGTATCATGGGCTCTAAGATACATGTATGATCACTGATGGCATCAGTGACATTGGCCTAGAGATTGCACCCACCTTCATATTTTGACATTACACAGTGGTATATGGCAGATGTCACTTGTAGGGCAGGATACGTTTACCCCTCTCAGAACACCTGACATCACTTCATGAGTGTTTTACCAGAGGTCCATATATCTTTGTTATCGACGTTGACTGTGTTATGTGTATCGATACTGTGTTCATATACTGTGCTGTGCCGTGCAGTGCTGTATTGTGTTTGTCATATACAGTGACAATGTAATGAGACTTTTCACAGATGAATTTTAGATTATGTAAGGCAATCATGATTGTTATTAATCGTCTTTGTGTGTAAACATTCTAAACCGGAATGTCAGACATTTATTGTTTTGTTTGCACAATAACAATTTTCAACTCTCAATCATTGCAATTGCAGAGTAGCAAGGCCTTTTTACCATTTAAAAATTGTGACTACTTTCGCACAGGAACTTATCGACATCTTTTTTGCGCTAAATCACGGAGGAGCTATTAAGGAGCTCAAACATCAGATCCCACGAATTTTACGAAACCTCATTTTACTAATTCCGGATTTATCTCTTTTCAGAGTTATCAATTTTCATTTTCATGCTCATGAATTAACTTCCTTATGGTATTGATTATGACAAAGTTTAAAAATACAAGGTTTGTTTTGAAATAATTAGAAAGAAAAGTACAAGCTGTTAACAGTATGTAAGATAACATGCTTAGAACATTCGCAGACTTGAGAAAATCCTCACATTGCCAAAAATAGAGTTGCGATCTGGGAACTGTTTGATCTCGAAAAACCATAAAAATATCGTTATCCTGGAAAGGCCAAACAAACTTCTGTTTTTTCAACATGTACTTGCCAAAAGAGCTTTCGCAAGTTTATATGGTGGGAAAAAGTCGAATACAATCGGGAAGCTCCTAATTATAAAATTAGAGAGGAGCCTTAACAGTAAGGGGAACTTAAAGGCCAACGAGCTGCGACTCTGCGAAATTTGTCAAATCTCCAGGTACCTCAAATTTCCTCTAATAATTCATTGCAATCTGCAAATTGAACGATATAGACATTAACTATGCCTCAAAAACGTTTGCTTGTAACAGAATAGTCAAGAACTTGAAGAGATTTTTATTCATTTTAAATTTCCGGCCACTTATAAAATCTTGCCATGTTATGTGAAAAACGAAAAAAAAAATGTCAAAGTTGAGAGAATACCTTTCCCGTCCTTTCAGTAGGTTACATCATGTTGTATTTGTAAAGATTCAAATGTGTACATGCAACATTTACGCTGTTTATCATGTAGTTGTATGGAGGCGACCATATTTGGGTGCGGCGCCCGTTTATTATTAATTTGTCTTACTGAAACCTCCCAATGCAGTCCCACTCAGTGGATAATTATACTTGAGTAAACATAAGAACATATTTATGAACTAATTTTAATCTAAATATAAAATCATGAAAATAATGCCAAAAGTTGCAGCTCATTTGCCTTTAAACTAGATGTTTCAATGTTAAGTATTGAACGACGTGAACGACACCTTTGATGTAAATGAGAATGTTGTTCGCAACAACAAATGATTGAGCTTTCATAGCTGTGATATTGAATTTTGGATTCATTACTTCATGAACTCGGTATAAAACTTAAGCTTAAATTACTGTATGTCAGGAAACGCTCAAAGTTGATTAATTTTTTCAAGTTTTTACGACAGATTATGGAATATTTACAATCATTTTTTAGGCTTTTTCCACGGAGCTAACTGAACTGAAATCCCTTTTACGACTATCAACCTTACATAAATGCATCCATTTAACGCTTTCTGTGCTCAGCTTATATCAAAACATTAGCAGGACATCATATAGCCAGGACATCATAAAGCCAAAAACTATTAGACCTAGATTTCTTTTTCTTGTAATATTTCAATATTTTCCTCATGTGTGACACTATTTATGATCTCCCATGGAAAGTCTATATATTTTACAAGTTGTTCCAGCAACATATACACATAAAGGCGTGGCAACTAATTTCAATGAATAATCCAAACTTCTAGCACATAATGTACCAAGTATCGCAATAGAGACATGGAATTCTATACAATGAAACTCGTGCATATACAATTTTGTAGGCCTAATCAAAATAATAAAATTCATCTCATCCAATTTACGATTGATTTTAATCCCGGTGTACAATATTTTGCCAATCAAACCTTGATGTTATCTTATGTAAGTAAACAACTTCTGCCATTCCTTTTGTACCATTCCTCATACTTCTTTGGCGATCATTCAAGATAGCGATGACGAGTTGTGTCTCTACAGTGAAGTACCTGCGGAACGCATGATATCTCATTTTCAAAAGATACAATTTTACATTATTTATACATTTCTGATGCAATTTAACATTTCAATATAAATTCTTGTTAGCGGCGACGGCTTCTAATCTACGAAATAAAACGAAGTCAATTTTGTTTTTTTTTTGTTTTGTTTTTTTATTGAAAAACAAACATAAAGACAACAGAAAAGACCTGAGGAAAAAGAAAGACAACACAGAAAGAAGAAAAGCTAACCATCAAAAAGTTCACAAAATCTCCCCACTTTTCAACATGTATCCTTTGCCTATCTTTTGACATTGCTACATACTTTTCTGTTTTGTAAACAGAATTCACGTACAATTTAAACTGAAGAACATTTGGCAGTGAATTAGCATTTTTACATCTAAAAATATAAAAGCGTCCCATAAGGAAGATGAGATTTATAAGTAAACTAGAACTCGAACACGAGTCGCCAAGTATACAGTAGATTGCATTAAGCGTTATGGTATTTAGTGTAACCATTTGAAACCACTCCTTTACTGAAATCCAAAAACGATTTACATAAATACAATCCCAAAATAAATGATAATAATCCTCTTCAACCTCATTGCAAAAATTACATATCGGTGAATTAATTAGTCGCCATTTATAAAGTAATCGATTTGAGGGAAGAATCTTCATTATCAACTTATATTGAAAATTCCATAGCTTAATATCACTAGTTAATTGGAATGGAAGCACTAACAACTTTTTCAGAAATATTATCTCATCAAATAAATCGTACCAGTAACAAACTATGTGTGGAGGAAGGTCCTCAGGTGTTTCTATATTTACAAAGAAAGTGTAAATCTCTCTGTTAATTTTTAAACCAGACAAACATTTAGGATTGCGAAAATTAGGCCTACAGACCTGTAATTTTGATGAATGTGAACTCTGTAAAATATTCTCCAATCTGTTGGTATTGCAGACAATAATTGATTGTACTGAAAGCGAGTACAGATATTACCATACATTGTGATGACATTTTCATAACTAAAAAACTTACAATTATCGTCAAGAAGATCGTTAATAAAAATTATACCATTCTCAAAAAAGCGTTTCCTCATTATTGGCTTGTCTGTAATACGTATTTTAGAATTATAACAGATCAGTTGTTGGCAAACATCTACCTTGTCAACAACAGTGGTGAAGTTATACTGCAGCCACGCTGAAAAAATTTCTCGTAAGAAAACAGAACTAATGGGCTTTAAAGATCAAAATCAGTATTGTCTAAATTAACATAATAAAAAGAAGGACCACCAAAACTGGAAAGCAAATATTTATACCACTTACTGCAAATAAACTATCATTACACAAGAGTCTAATAAACCAGGCAGTCTTAAGTGTGAGGTTAAAAACACTCAAATTTGTTAACTTAAGACCCCCATTTTCATAGGAGTTTTGTATAGTACATCTCTTAATCTTGTCTCGTTTACCTCCCCACAAAAAATTAAAAATTAAAGTATTGTACTTCTTGAAGAAGTCGCTATTGGGTGAAGGGAGAGACATAAGGTAAACTGTGAATTAACCAAAGATTTAATAACTGTTACTTTCCCGTAAAGAGTGAGCCCCCTACCCTGCCATGGCTGCAGTAACTTCCTCGCCTTTTCAAAACGTGGATAAAAATTAGCATCAACAGATATGATAAATCTCTTGGAATCTGGATACCAAGAACATTAACATCGCCATCCGTCCAAATTAGGGGACATTTGGTATTGATATGAAAATCTGTGTTTTTAAGTGACCCAATACGTAGCACCTTGCATTTATCATAATTAGGTTGTAACCCTGATATTATGGAAAACACATTCAAGATATCAAGTAATGCATAAAAAGACCAGGTCTGGTTCAGTAGGGAAGTTAGTATCGTCGGCGTATTGTGAAATCTTATTTTCGAAGGGACCTGTTTTAAGACCTTTTAGTTCTTTACAACTTCTTACTCGAATCGCTAGAATCTCTACAGCAATTACAAATAAGTAAGGTGACAGCGGACACCTTGTCGAACGCCCCGAGAGAGACTAAAATTATCAGAAATATGACCATAATTAATAATACGACTAGAAATGTTGTTATACATAACTTTCACCCATGACATAAATGATGGACCAAAATTGAAAAAATCCAAGCACTTAAAAATAAAATCCCATCTCACTTTATCGAAGGCCTTTTCAAAATCGGCAATAAAGACCAATCCAGGCTCATTATTCTTCTCATACAATTCTATAATTTCAAGAATCCTCCTAATATTATCTGCTATAAATCTACCATGAATAAAACCTGTTTGGTCCTCATTTATAATATTTGTGATAACCCGTTTTACTCGCAATGAAAGACACTTGGCCAAAATGCGAGTATCACAACAAAGCAAAGTTAAAGGTCGCCAATTTTTAAGAAACACTGGATCCTTATCATTACCTTGTGCATCCTGTTTCAAAAGAAGTGATAATAGCCCTTCTCTTTGTGAGGATGATAAAAACCCAAGATTATATGAATAATTAAAACATTGAAGCATGGGTGTACATAATTCTTTGAAAAAGTTTTATAAACTTCAACCGGAATACCGTCCAAGCCAGGAGATTTTCCAGTTGGGAAGGATCTGATAGCTTGCCACAACTCATTGATCGTAATTAAACCTTCACAGGTTTCCCGTTCAGATCTACCTAGACGACAAGCAAAATTATCAGGAAAGAAAGTATGGCAATTTTCATTGCTAAGTAAAATCGGGGGATGATCGAATGAATAAAGTTTCCTGTAAAACAAAACTTCTTCACTCAAAATCTGTAATGGGTCTGATAGAATGGTACCGTCGGATTGTACTAAAGTCATGACATTTTTCCTCGAATAATTCCTGTGAACAAGATTAAGAAAATATTTCGTCGGACGTTCGCCATCAGCCATCCACCTAGCTTTAGCACGAATAATGAGACCACCTGTTCTCTCTGCATACAGAGACTCAAGTTCTTCCTGTTTCAATGACAAACGGAGAGAAAGGTCACCTTGACAATGACTAGACCCAGAATCAATGATGGCATGTAATTCATTAATTTCTCTAATAAGACAATTCTCCTTTTCTGTTCTTTTGCGTTGCTTAAATGAACTAAACTTAATACAGTGACCTCTAAAAGCACATTTAAAGGCATCCCAGACACTGTGAGGGTTTGCAGAGCCATTATTAGCAACAAAGAAATTGGAAATAAAACGTTGTGAATGGATAATGAAATTTTGGTCTTTGAGGAGAGAATTATTGAAATGCCAATACCCCTTTCCACGTGTGAAAACATTAGTTTCCAAACCAATACCAATAAGGTGATGATCTGAGCGATATCTTTCGCCGATGGTAACACCTGTTATTTTTGAGACAAAAGAAAATGGCACTAAAAATAATCAATCCTACTGGCCGAATTGCCTCTCCTCCACGTGTATCGCCTTACAGAAGGGTTACGTAATCGCCAGATGTCATGCAAGTCCCACGAATGCATTAAATGTTTAATGCTCTCGAATGCATTCCGATGATAAACATTCTTTCCACTACCTACTCTGTCAACCAAATCATCTTGAACGGTGTTAAAGTCCCCGCAAATGATGATATCAGACACATCACCACAGAAATCGACAATTTGTGAATTGATGTTCTCAAAGAAAAGGGGATTATCATCATTTGGGCATATAAACAAACAAGAATGAACCGATGAGTATCAACAGTAATATCCATCTTAATCCACCTACCCTCAGAATCTACACTTGTCTTGGCTACTGTATACGAAAAATTATTTTTCAAAAGAACTGCAATCCCTCTCCGATTACTAGTACCATGACTGAAAAAAATATCCGCACCCAATTAAGCTTTCCAGTAACTTTCATTACATACAGTGGAGTGAGTTTCTTGCAAACAATAGATGTTGTAAGATTTATCTCGCAACCAAGTAAAGATCTCTCAAAGAAGTCAATTTGTTTGTTGCAATTTCATGCTTCAAGAATTGCATAGTTTCCGTACTAGTGCATCAAAAGCTACAATTTATTAACATACAATTTTGCTAGGTCTTTGTCTCATAATTACTCTATAAGTTAGCACGAAAACACGTGTTATAGAGACACAATGCTATACCTTTAATTTGATTTTATTCATATAATTGTACATTCTCTGACATCATGCTAAATTACTTTTACGAACTTGTATTCTCAATTTTCCAATTTTTGAGGTGCTGCGCCTCCTGGTATATATTATCCCATAATTGCATAAAAAATGTACGACAAACTTCAAAACTACGCAAACAACCATCCTTTCGTGTGCTTTTCGTGTAATTCAGCTATCATCTGATCCCTTGTATGAAAAATGCAAATCAGTTTCGCGTACAGGCTTGTTTAAAGAGTCATACACATTTACCAATAACTGAGTATTGCAGCATATAACACGTTGAAGTGAAAGTATTGGAAACAATCAACAATCTTGCTTACGAAGTTATTTGTAAATTATGTAAAACCCCTAATCGGCAATGACATTACACCGTTGAGGGCGTATGTCTAAATATTTATCCCCGACGTATCATAGAGTTAGCATAAACGGTAGCGTACACACCGATATGCAAATAATTTTAAGACGCATGTGTGCTTGTCTTATAAGACGTTATGAATGAAATATTTGTTTATTATCTAGCATCAGTTTCCCCCTCTGTCTATCTGTGTGTGTGTGTCTGTCTGTCTGTCTCTCTGTCTGTCGATTCCTCATAACAATGGGTATGATTGGTTGAAGTCAGTTCAGTGTGTATTTTTAACTTGAACACACTCAGTCTTGTAACTTTTTTTAGCTTAAAGTAGGAACGTCAAATTATTGTGGCATAGACGTCGAAAAACAAGATGATATAAAATAACAAAACACGCCATGAGAACACACTTGTTGGCAATTGAAGTAAAAAGTGTAGGCTAACGGCATTGCAATGTAGTCATTGTTTCTGTTGGAATGGAAGTGACATAATGAGGCAGAGGTACACACGAATACTCTCCATCGATTGTGACTCATATACTCATGAATAGTCTCTGCCTAAATGAATACTAATGGTATCAGACCTGAAGTCAACGGACATTGACTGTCAATCGTGTGTAATTTGATCGGATAGAATTTACTCAATCTTTTTGAAATACCTGACATCATGTCATTGTCTTGTGACCAGAAATGTTGTTTCTATGGTATTGTTGCCGTACATTGTCTGTGTAGCCTAAAGTCACCATTTGTTTCATTTTGAAAATTTAAATATATGATTGTAACTGAGATTTCCAAAATGAAAGCAAATAGATTAACTAGATAAAAATTTCGAAGTGAAAAAACAACTAACATTGTAAAACGTAATTTGTCAATGTAAATTAGCACTAATGGGTATCATGTATGAAGACTGCCGCTTTGCGGAAGTGCGTACCTCGACTGTGAAAGACTTACACTTTGGCTCAAACATTCCTCAATGATACTTTCAACCATACTCTCACCAAATATAGAATGTAAATCATGGGTCACCGCACAAAGTTTGGTACTAAAGAAACAAACTATGTGATATTTACAGATATTTGTAATTCAAAATTGTCATCATCCCTGTGTTAACTCTATGGAGAATTTTCGGAAAACTAAGAGAGTATACATCTTTCTTATTCAAAGAGCTTAAAATGAACCCCTACAGATGTAGAACCAGAGAAGTATTGATAAAAAGTCTATAATCTGAATATCTCCCCCCGAAGCGCATTCTACTATATCTTGGTTCCTAAGTATCTTCGCTTCATTTCACATGTAACTAATTCCCAGGACGCAGACAACACACTGCTGATCAAAACAATGTCGCTGGTTGGCGTTTCTTGACATGCAGATATAAGCCACCTTCTGTTCTGTAAATTAGTGCAAACATTGGATTTGGAGGCTTGCTTTCATCGATGGAGAATTCGAAATGATGCATAACCAACATGAGGGTAATCTTCATCTCACTCATGGCAAAGTTTTGGCCGATGCAATTCCTGCAGGAAAGAAAATCAAAAATGTGTGTTTGATATGAAGGATGTATTGGGTCATGTGAGCAACTGCACGTTCTCTTAGAATCATGGACAGAATAATGCAAATTATTCTAAAATTGTACATGAGCACGGTTATTGGTCTAACACTGTTAACGGTGCGCTCACTTGATTTTTAACATTTCCCCCATGATTATACTTTCAAACATATCATACATACTAAAACACTGTACTACATTTAATTTTGTAGGTGTTAAAAAGCGTATACCAGTTATATAGAACATTACTACCATACGCTATGACTCAAACGACCGAGTCAACTTAGCATGTTTAGATTAGAAATAAACTCTTCATAAAGCATTAAGTATTACAGGCATGGAGAGTTTATAAATACCCCTATGGATGTTCATTATTGAAACTGAATGGCACATGAATGCAGCATCAGTGAAACATGGTGCTCCCAAAAATCTGGATCTTTCAAGAACAACGGTGTATTTTAAACCATTTACACCGTTGCACTTTGCAAAGATATAACATTGCATTTAATCTAGATGTTTATTTGCAGAGAAATATTTCTTATTAAAGATGACATGAAACTCCCTGATACTAATATATTTTCCAAAAGCAGAGTATCTTAAGTTTAATATGGTAGCAGTAGTTTACAAAAGGTACATATTTTGGATAGAAAACCTCAATTTTGGTATTAATGATACAAATTAATTTGTCTAAAACTTGATAGACAGATTAATTTATCTAGATCTTGATACTACTTTATAACATTTCATATCTCATTTGAAACTAGCAGAAAGAATGACAACTTTTTTTATATTATCTACAGGTCTTCCAGCTTGGCTGTGAGCAATTGCATGTTCATAACGTTTTCTTCGAAAGTACACTCAGAATGTAAGTAGATAAGCCAGACATTAAAATAGCCTAATCATCGGTTAGAAAAAAGCACAAAAGTCTCTCTGGTCTTAGGAAATATATATCCCTTATTTGTAAGAAAGACATACCAAGGTACTCTGGTCTTAGCAAAGACGGATTACTATTGCCAAAACTCATGGTACCAGTTGATGGCCACTTTCAAGTAAACAGAAAGGTAATTGAGCGCTGTCTTTCCTAAGACCAGAGAGACTTTCATGTTTTTCTAACCAATGATTAAATGAATCAGCACTTTGATGTCTGGCTTATCAAAACATTGTGTGTGTACAGTCTGTGTGTACTATAGAAGAAAACGTGTGATAAACATGCAATTGTTCAAAGCCCAGCTGAAAGACCTTAATTCCCATTCTTAAAAGGCAAGGGTTGAAAGCTTGACATTCAAAACAGGTGATTAAAATCATGATGAGCAATTCAAATGACTCTTATTCAAATTGTAACAACTTTATTACCAAAAAACTGTTATCCTTTTGTTATGTGCAATTTAAAGAACATACTGTGAAAATTTCACAAATGTTACCAAGCCAAAGCGCACAATTTTCTTGAAATGTTGTAAAAGGGGCAAAGAAGATGTCAGGACATTGGGTGATTTTCCTAAAGTGCATAAATTTACACTTCTTTCTCACCCAACCTACTATGGCTGCTTGTCATGCTAAAAGGTGAACCCAACCAATACTTTAATCTTTGATTATCAAATTAATCAAAATTGAATGAATCTTTATACAAAAGTGATTTTGAGCCAAATAAGCGGTGTACATGTGCAACGCTACCTTAAATTGTGTGATGTCAATTACAAGTACTATCATTAAACAGCGTACCTTGGTCCAGCAGAGAAGGGTACAAAGGCATACGGTGATCTCTGTTGAACATTTTCTGCTAAGAATCTCGATGGATCAAATGTCTCCGGATCATCCCACACATGTTTGTTGTGATGAAGCGCATATATATTGGCACTGACAGTCATACCTGTTAAAATGTTCAACAAATTTACTTAATATATTGAATTTAGTGAGTAATTTAGTTCAAAAGAGCACATCAATTGGTCGGTTTTATTAAACGGACTTGCTGCGACTTCACATCACTAATACCACTGCCATCAAAAGTATTTACATTACACTTGTTAGGAGTATCCTTGAGTATTGTTCGACAGTGTGGTCTCCACACCAGAAGTCGTACATTGATAGAATTGAACGAGTTCAGAAGAAATTTATTAAATTTCTTTGCTTTAAGGAGGGTATGGAGACAATGCTGATAATTAATTTACATTATGTTCTTATTTTAAACTTTCGCCTCTTTTTATTCGTCGTCAAGTTTTAGATCTTTGTTTTATTCACAAGTGTGTCAATTTCATTACCGATTGTCCAGATATTAATAACTCCTTCAATTTCTTTGTGCCCCAAGGCGTCTCAGGTCTTCTGACCTTTTACGGATACCAAATCACCGCGTTAACCTGTCTAAATATTGTTTTTCGTCTCGGGCAATGTCACTCTTATATAGTGTCTATCGTTTTGATATTGATTTGTTTACCAATTTTAGTGCTTTTAAAACCCAAGTGTCATCTGTTATATTATCTCTTGCTGATAGTCATTTTACTACCGAGAGTTTTTGATGTTTGTCAGTCTCTGTTGTTACTTGTTTAGTGCCTTTTTAGTTAGTTTCTGCATGTTGTAATTTGTCTTTTTCATGTTTTAATTTTTCTCTGTTTGCATCCAGTTATTTGGCTATGCCTGTTGGATGTCAAAATGAATAAATAAATAAATAAATAAATAAATAAATAAATAAATAAATAAATAAATAAATAAATAAATAAATAAAAGAGTTGTTGAATTATTAAGTGCGCTAAGAGTGGCGAGTAAAACAGGAATTCGAAGTCATGTTACTTTGAGAAGAGAGCAAAGGTTGAGGGCAAATATCCATGTTGCAATATCAACTTTACACGAGCTGTTCCCCCTATGGATAAGCATGGCTTCACATCTAAGGATAAAGACTGCGCCGCTACATTTGCAACATCATCAAGTTTCAACATATACGGTACGTGGTCGGTTCGATGGTCCAGAGCTTCGGTAACAATAATACGTTATAACTGCATAGCTCATTTAACTAACGAATATGACAACATTGGACGCCATATAAATCATTTTCCAAACTCACATAGAGAAACCAGGAAGAACATCTATGTCTTTCGCCTTGCGAGTGTATTAATTATTAACACTGCTGCAAAGGTACTTCCTAAAGTCACTGATAGCTATCTTAAATGATGGAACAAGGCTTTGATCGGGAAGGATGGTATAAGAGTGACATTTTTGAGAATCGAGATTTCAAAAATACCTGGTAAGAATGTTCTTCCATCGGGCAGGTCAATACGTTTGGTGATTTTTCTTGAAATCACTGGCACCGGTGGAGAAATCCGAAGGCTTTCCTTGATACAAAGAGTTAAATATGGAATGCTGTTCAGATCATCCCTGGGGAATAATTAGAATATTAGTTGTGAAATCGCACCATCAGGAAGAAGAGTGCACATGGTTTTGTAAATATAATATGACAGTTCTGAGATACAATTATTTGTTAGACATGTTGAATGAAAATGATGACAGGGCAGTCAACGATGTGATTATTATGAAAATATGCAATGGCGGCCCTGAAAAGCTATTTAAAATGAAAAATTAAACATGGAATATTTTGAAAAAGAACATTGCAGTATTAACTGAAATATGAGGCAAGTTCAATATAAGTATTGGAATGCAGACTGGTCTGAGTCTTACTGCCACTTCTAATCCCATACAAGACTGTGCCTGATCTATCTTCCTCGTTGTGATCTGATTATGTCGATGCATCTCGTGTTCCATAACAGTTTTTTTGAAGATACACAAATTTCAGGAAATGAACATCAAGCAAAACAATGACAAACATTTATCATGATTAATAATGACAAACATTAATCATTAATCATGTATGACCTAATATAAGAGCTCATGCTGCAGATTACGATTCATGTGTTTGTCTCTGAGGCGGCAGAATTCTACGTTTGGTTCTTATCTTTCATCTATAATTGGCCTTGCCAGGAGTACCTGCCCTCCCGAGAGTTTGATAATGTTTCACCAGCGGCTATCATAACCACCATGAATGTTATGAGACAGTTATCAACTTCTTAAGGACATCCTTGTTGTACACTAAAAAATCATGTTAAGCCGGCAAGCTGACTGGAATATCGGAATCTGATTCATAGACACAAAACATGGTCATAAAACACACATTTAACCCTTTGAGCGCTGTAATTTTCTCCCGCCAAAATTTGAGTGCAAAATTTTACCGATTTTCATGAATTTTTCTGTAATTTTTGGCAATTTTGGACCGACTGGACCTCACATTTTATTGGCTACATTGTTTTCTCAAAATTTTGGCAAAAATTTGAGAAAATTGACTGGGGTTTATTTTATAAGGGAGACAAAAATAGACTTTGACACTCAAAGGGTTAAGTCGTTTACCATTCGATATCTGTGTTTCCTTTTTTCTCAAAGAACTTATCACCTCTTCCTGGCATTTCTTTTGGTGTTCTGAGTTTTTCGCTAGATTGTACAGGCACCATGATATTGCACTGGCTGTAGTGTCGTGTCCTTCAAACATAAACGTATCCACCTCATCACGGATTTCTTGATCAGTCAAACCATCGCCATCCTCATCCTAACAGAAACAATAAGTAGACATCTCTCATGACAAATGAAGCTCACCGGTTTGAAAAGCTTGTAATTCGTTAACCTATCACATGTAATAACTGAAACCATGGGCAGAGTTTGAATTGTTACACTATTTACCAAGGCGTTCGCCTCCTCCTGAAACTAAATCACTTGAACAAAATTTGCAGGGTATCTTGGTTAAAATCTAAAAAATATTAACACAAGGGTAATCAATCATGAAGCCTAATCAATCTAAAATGAAGCTTCACCCCTTTTCCTTTTAAAGCGTACAATTGAATTTCTTAACTAGCTTTTATTTGAAAAGATTTTCACATTAATAACTGTTCTTACAATGGTGTTTTGCAATTCTTTCATAGAAACTTTTATTCATCTTTTTAAATGTATATTATTTCATTTTGATTTTATTTGCTGTATTTATGTATGAGTTTGTATTACTTGTTTTAATGTTATATTTATTGCTTTTTGTCATTTTTATTAAATCTATTCTTTTAGGGGGGGCAGGGGCTGTAATTGGGCGAAAGCCTGTTCCTCCACAAATAAATAAATAAATAAAGAAATGAATAAAGTAAATAAATTGAAGAATTGTTTAAATTCACCTTTGCTGACAGAAGTATATCCAAGAAATCAATATATTTTCGCTTTTGGATCAGTCCTCCTGCCTTTTCGATCTCCAAAGCTTTCCTCCTACTTTCAATCACAGCACTTGACTGGCTATGGAGAATATGGAGTGCTCTGAAGTAGTTTCTCCCACTTGAAGTATACTTGTAGATCAGGTCACTGTGGTGGAGTGGCTTGGTAAACCGCTGGATTGTCAGAAAGACGCTATAATAAACAGCGTTGATATACGGATGGGAATTCCTAAATGAGGAAGATGTTGAATCGAAAATGCCTATGTCGATCGGAGCTTGTTTCACCGCCACTAGTTGTGATATCAAAGTAAGATGTAGGAAAGTAGCAATACACACTTTGGAGGACTATGCAATCCAGGTACACTTACTGGTACTACGATGTCGTCACTCTCCAAACATACCATTGCTTCTCATGACCATGGTGTGCATCATTACACAAAAAAAACAGTTAACTAAATTGGTGTTACAACAAAATTGATTGATTCACCTCACTGAAACAAACCCTGCTAGTAAAAATGCATTGGTGGTTTAATTGATGAACAGATAAATTGTCTTTACAATACGGGATCACTACGTTACAATCTGCTTTACCTTGACTAACGAATTATGATACAAATACATCGAGATCAACTCACTTGACAGTCTGGCATCCGACATCCAGACTGAATGTACACTTCATTAAGCTATCTAGGGTCATCAAGCTGACATGATGAAACATTTCCAGTGATCCTTCATTGCACTGCCTAGACCATTTCTCCTGAAAAGTCGTCCAGAGGAAAGAGAGTATGTTGTCCATAAGTCTATCAATGAACTCACATGATAAAAAGACTGACAGTATGAAATAGTTACGGTGGACACGGTGATGTTGAGAAAAACCTTAAAAACACTTCATGGTAGCTCACCTATTGCTTATGGTGTAGTATCTTGAAACAATAGCAAAACTGTCTGTGTACAATTATTGTATACACTGATTGATTGTGCTGTGGTCTGGCACCACTATGATTCGTCTCATCCACAAAAAGAACCCAACACCCAGATCAAAATCTCAAAATGTTGCCACAACGATGAATTTACATTTTTAATTTCCCGCACAGATTAATTCTCACACAAAAACATAATAGAACACGAAGAGAATACATAAAAGAAAAATAGAGAAGAAGAAAACGCATAGAGATTTGTGTTTTTCCATTTGTACATTGTAATAGGTTTCTTTGTACAGCCATCGCGTGATTGCTGACGTATACTGAGTCTGTAGAACACTGATCATCGTATTCATTCTGGAGTGGGACCATTGGAAATAGTGGCGCTCTAAAGATTTCATGGATGCCATCAGTTACCAATGGTCTACGACAATAATGGAAATCACTTGTCACTGCTACAGGTTTTAGATCAAAATTGTTGGAAAAGTCTGAAAACAATGACTTGGTTATACTTTATAAAAGAGAGACAAAATTGACTTTGGTACTCAAAGGGTTAAGGGTGTAAAGATTTGAACACAGAACTGAGACTATTGTGAAATGTCTCGTCACATCATGTCAGATCCAAAAAAAGAAAACTTACAACTAATTCCTCAGCACATTCTTTGAATACTTTTGCATACTGTTTCAGTATCTCAAAATGGAACCCTGGAGTCAAAAGCTTTCTATTTCGCACCCACTTCGGTCCTCTACTCAGGAGCAAACCATCTCCCAGCCAAGGTTTTATAAAGCCGTATGTCCATTCATCCTTTGGTTCTGAGCAAAACAATTGGCATTAAACTGTCACAATATTATCATGATAGAGTCAGACCATAAACAGTTGTCAGTATAATTTGCAAGTTGGCAAGTCGTACTCTACAACACGTGTGTCATCAGTTACGAATGGCACACTTTGTCTTTTTGCACTTATTTTGCACTTGTCACACTTATTTTATTTAAAAGCCCTCGGTATCTTCTACTTAGAGTCAATGCAACAACATGTATTGACTTTAAAGAAATCAAAGTTACTTTGCTTACTGTTGATATAAAATTCCAAACAATCCCTGGCTTTTACTGTAATGACGTGTCAGAAAACAATGACACGCTGTATGTTTATATTCACTGTACTTTATTTTGATTTTGTTAGTAAATTATTCTCCCGCATAGCCTAAGAATATCAGAGGTTCAGTTCAAATCAACTCATTCAGTATTGATACATGTATTGTATGCAAATGGGCATATAATCAGCATATCACACTCATCAAACTTTTAGCATATCTGGACCTAAGTATTATATCCTACTAGAGGTTTGATGAGATTCTGAATCAGTGCATTGTATGTCATTGCATGCCATACATATCATATACAAAAATTTGTCGAATATGCGAAGGAGCTTAAACTTTGTTTGCGACATCCATGAAACGTTTACAATAGTTAGCCCCTTTAATAGTTTGGATGCCTGCAAAGTAATATCAAAATTTGATACAGTAATTTTTGAAATGTAGTCCAGTGCCAAATTCATCCATGATGCAAGTTACAGTTAATAGGCCAAACCCGGAATTCGATTCGACCACGGTACAACAAAGCCATGTGCGCAAACGCGCACAGACGAACGTGTATTTCCATACGCGTTAGTACACATGTGGGTTTGTTTGTACCGGCATCACGTGATTATTTAGGCGTACTGAGTCTGTAGAACGCATCGCGTCCTTTTTATTCCGGAGTAGAACCATTATGCTATGTACTAAATTGCATGACAGTGAGACAGACAGATGAACACACAAAAAAACACATACACATACATATTACACAGATATTGTGTTATGACATTGGACGCCGGTCAGACCTCTGGCCAAAAACGAAAATAAAGATATCGAAACTAAAATATGCAATTGTTACGTAAATTTGAACAAATTAGCTCATCAAAGACACATCCCTACATACACATATCAAACAGTTACGTAATATAGTCAAAAACGGACATTTTGAAACTTATAAAAAAGTTTGCTTAATTATGCTTGCCACATCTTTACAATTCTACTCACTCTGAGATAATCATCCAAACATTTCTAACTGGTCATATTTGGTGTCACAGTAGTAAAGTTTGAGTTATCATATCGCTCCAGCAATTTAGGCTACAGAGGGAGGGACGGGTGGGGAGACTGACATACGTGACCCCTAGTGTGGTGATTTTGGCCAATAGTATGCCTTTGGCGTAGAAGGGCCAATGAATCTTTTAAAAATATATCATGATATCTTGCCTCTGAGAAAAATCTTAAGCTTTTACCAACAAAGAGATGAATCGTGTCACAATTGTTCAGCGTTACAGTTATATTGAAGCACCAGAATACAAAATTGCTAGTCAACACTATACAACACTTTGTTTAACCTTTGTAATAACTAAGCAAGCGGCCAAGATAAATGAAAAGGTATGGAAATATCACAGGAGAGTGAATATTAAAGCTATGTACATACCAGCACTTGATAGGATTGCCTTAACTGTCATTGGATGGGTACATGCGTAAGCCGCATTGAATGGTCCGATCCACAGTGGAAATCCATACTTGTATTCATTAGCCCACTCGACAACCCTAAATATGCCCTCCTCATATGGTGACACCTGCACACGGAAAGACAAAAATATGACGATGATATGGCGAATCTGTCATTTCAGGGAATAAAGCACCATTCAGTAGAACTTCAATTAAGTGTATTGTTTAAATGGATTTGCGCCCTCCACCGCCCATGCAGTAACCGATGACCTTCGGACACCCCTTCAGATTTGCAGAACGATCTTGTACCCTGAACCACTAACAGTTGTTTTATGACCCTGAGACTATTCTATAGCATAGTCACCTCACTTGACTTTACATGACCATTGGAAAATAACACGTCGGTGATTCTGCAATTTCACAAGAACGGCCCTTCAATGATAGAGAGACTGTGATTATAGCAAACATAGAGTTTTTCACTAATGCATTCGATGAATACCACCAATTCGCTTTGCCACGGAGTACGAACAGCTAATCCAACGTGAATCAATGACCTGAACACTCACCCTGTCGAGATGTCCGAGCAACCAGTGCTTAGGAGCTCCGGGGAAATCGGCGAGACATGCTTGGTAAAGCCTTCGCTTTGAGACCAGGTAACGCAGCGTTGAGAAAAGTTTAAAGACCGAAACTGGGACGACCAAAAGTGTGGCAAACACTGCAGCGTCCAGACATCTGCCAGGCACAAACAAATCCGATATGGCCAATCAAAAGACAAGCTCAATTAACCAAAGATGGCGAGAGTAGAGTGCAAAGAGGTTGTATGATCAGCTGACACTGTAGCCACAGACTGCGCCCTCAATACGGTGCGCGAGCCACACAAGTACAGATCAAGTGCGCAGCTGTAGTTTATAATATAGTGGCAATGATAGTTTTCAGTTTTCAGACCATGTCGTTTATTCACTATTGCTATATATAAACTTGAATGGTAAAACTAGATATCAGACAACGGATAACGAATTTCGGAATAAATGGGAGAAAAATGAAAGCGAAAAAGTTTGAAATACAAGGAATTACAAATATTTATAATACAGAATAAAGAAAGTTCAAAAACATCATGAAATTGTGTGTGCAATGCGACAAGGTCAAAGAAAACACTCGGGAGACGAAGTCGACTAACGCAACAAAAGACTGCTTTATTACAAAACTAATAACAGACGGTGGCTATATGTGGTGTAGCATAACACTTGGGTGAGAGACAGTGCAATATCGGCATGGAGTCCAGAGACTTAACGTGTGTTTCTTTTTTGAAGGTAGAAATGTCTCTGATTTTGGGAGGCGAGGTTTCCCGTTGATAAAGCAGTTTTGTCACGAGAAAGGCGCATTCATTAAACATATTGACTTATCAGATGGAATCTCTTGTTCAGTGATAGAAAGCGGTGCCTCAAAGCTGAAATCCTAGAAGGAATTAGTAGAAGAACATGTAGTTACCCAATTGATTTTATCATCTCGGAAGATTCATTTGTTCATCCCTCTTATAAAAACGTTAAGGACTAGAAGTAATGCACTTAATTTGTTAATTTTTTAAAATTTGCTCTCTCGCAGCAAAGAACGGTATACCGAAGAACAGGATTGGTTGTCAAGTTCTGCATGCAAATTAAAGTTGACGGTCAAAATGTAACTTCAGCTAACGGCATCGATAGTAGGGGAATCCCGAATACTGCGTTCTCGATCTGGAGAATATAATATAATTATATATATAATTATGTGCATGACGTGTCACTGTGTTTGTTTTATTTTCACACGCGAATGATCACAGCGGTGAACAGCTGAATTAATGGTAATGACAATTTATTCTTCCTCGCGATGGTTTAATTTATTGTGTCTAAAACCGGGGTCGAATATATGCATGGTCACCCATTCATTTAGAACCTTTCGACATGTCGAACTATATAATATAGATAGTGTATGTATCAAACGAAATTCATGCGAAATGGCCGACTTTGTCCCTTTAAATGAACAAAACGTTAAGGACCAGAAGTATTGCACTTAATTATGATTAACATGGATATGAAAAAAACACTCAATTGTGATCAATACGAGTAAAAAAGGAACGGCCAGAGTTAGTGATAAAGTGAGGACAAATATAGTAACTTTCAGGCAGGATTCTACGAAAACACTGTGATAAAAATAACGAAGAAATGAAAAGAGAGTTCGACTGATTGATAGAGTAGTTTTTTTTTCATCGCGATATGCAAACCTTGAACATGACGTCAGAGACTCAGGCAAAAGTGAGACAAGCATAAAGTGAAAGCAAATCGTTAAACTCTGTAGTCAGCTAGGGCATCCTTAGGGATAGCCTTGAGTTTATGTAACTTTAGTTCCCCAACCAACTCCAGTCATGGAAAACCATCAGCTTTCACTCCGTGTCTGAACGTTCGAGTTGTGTCGATTGATCTTCACTTCGGCCACGGTTTGTTAACGGAAAACATGATAAGCTCAAAAATATGTTTGTTTCCGTTAACATAGCTTAGGGTAGTTTGCGCCTCGCAAATGAGAGATATATACGTACTTTTTCTCAGACCTCTCTCAAGCAAACTTTCAACCATTCTCTTTTAAAATTAAGAATAAACATTTGGTGTCTTCAAGCAAAATTGTCACTGGAGAAAAAGATGCCCAATATTTCGATATTTTAAATTCAAAATGACCGCGGCCGTCGACCTATAAATGAAATTCTCGATTTCTTTAAACTAATCCAATGGAAATGCTACCTACTCCACAAGCTTCAAAATGAGCGCCAACAGGCGGCAGATACCTTAAGGTAAAAAGGGTAGGTCGGTGATCCAGAAGGATTTAGTTTCTTCAAATACCCAAAACAATCAACAACACTTCGTTTCTTGTCTGTTTTTTTTTCTATCACTGTCTTTGCCATGGTGTATAATGTTACATCAGAGTATAATGTAAACATCAATTTCGACAAGAACATCCACGAAACGACAGTCCACGACTGCAAGTAAACTAGATGGTATAATTATTTCTCATCAACGCCAGCAAAGCGTTTACAGAGTTTTGTGTATTCTATCATTCCATCACTTAATCTCCGTCCATGAACTATTCTGCACAGTACATAAAACAAGACTGCGTAAATGAGGATGTCTTAAATACTTTCTTCTTGAATATATGATACTGATGATGTCGATAAAATTCAATGAAATGCTGAATACAACAGATTCACTTCTATAACACATCTAGAGTAGTGTGCGATCAAATGTGAAAGATTTAAACGTTTGCTTAAAATTTCGTAAATGAAACATTCAACTTTTCTATTATCGAATCAACAATAAAAATGGGGTAACTGTGGAAAGATTGGAACTAGTGAAATAATTTAAACAACATTTTGCGATATTTGAAATTCAAAATGGCTGCCATCGCAGTATCAACTCTTCGGAGGTAAAAAACAATGATTCTTGGAAATAATAAAAACACGCTGAAACTTTTCCGCTCTCCAAGAGCTTCAAAATGAGCCCCCACTAGTGGTGGATCAGAAAAATTGTAGAAATTTGAGAGTCCGATCTGTCCCGGAGGAGAGTTCTATCTTACACTCAATTTCAAAATAGCTTGCAATTTACAACGTGCTTGGGTGATAAAAAAGACGTTTCTTGCGATAGAAAATGACGCTACCTGTTTTCACTACATACGTTCCCTTTCGACAAAGTTTGCAACAATTTAACCCAATACGACGTTCACTGTGCCACATCCAAAATCGTCAGTATTGCCGTGCTTCAATTAAAAAACTCACCCGTACACTGACTGTTTGAACCTTCTTGCATTGCCTTTATCACATTTCCCGTCGATGAAACTGCACGGAACGCTAACGATAGCTTTTTCTCGGTAGAGTGTGTACGGGTAATACAACGATTGGTGTCTCCTACACTCAATGTGTTCCGTGAGTGAGAAAGTGGAAGTCGTATTGGGTTAAATTGTTGCAAAATATATCAAAGGAGAACGTTTGCAATGGATGTAATTTGGGTTATGTTCTATCGCCAGCCTTGTAATTCCAAGCCATTTTAAAATTCACTGTAAAGAAGTCTGAAAATAATTGTTATTCACTCCGAAAAAAAACAAACAAAATAAAACAGAGATAAAACCCTTGAAACTTCATACTTTGAAGATAAAACTTGAGGAGTTAATGGAACTACATCAACTGATGTGATGGCAAATGTAACATCATCAGTGCCTCATGATCAGCTCTTACAGTGTCAGGAACCTGTTTTTTTTTTAAATTTACACGGTCATATTCTACGCAAGAAAAAATAGTAAAATCACAGACAAACTCATTAACTGTAAATTAATCTGAGCTATGATGCAAACGTTGGCTTATTTTATAAAACACGGCTGAAAATGACTTTTTCTTTGATATAGTGCTCAATAAATTATGCACTCAAATCGGAATTCTAATGTATTCCAGTGCATTGTGGGAGTCAATGAGATTGCAACTGAGTGTCATCGTACTCGGTGAAAAGCGACGGGCAAAGTCATACGATTTAATTGGTCTGAAAAAGTGTTACACAGATACATAAAAATACATTTTACGTATAAGCATGTGCATATAAAATCCGTCTTACATAGGTATACAAGGCAACCATCACATAACGAAATACATAAGTGAATATTGTCTTCGATGATTAGATTATTTTGCTTGAGTACAGTGGTGAGTAATTGATGTGATTTATCGAAATGTTAGTGTATTTAATAATACATGTGTTTGTGGCGAGTGAGACTAATAGAATATTGTATTTTTCTTGCATCTCGACATGATGTGAGAAGAGCCTTTAGCTCAAGAGTATATTGAATTTAAATAAAGTATAATAATAATTAATAATAATAATAATAATAATGATAATAATAATAGAATCTCATAGCCTAAAGGACCTGGTATCAGATTTCTCACACAAGTTGGGGGATATTTTGTCTCACAAGAGCCGCAGGTCCTTGGTGTGTGAGGATCTTTTTCTCACATGACCACAAAATGCTTTATATTCACACTGCAAATATTGAATGTTTAACTGTATCAGCGACTATCCTACTTCGCGGTCATTTGGTATTCCGTGTCACTAACGCGAATTCGGTGGCGAGTTCCAAGGCCGATACTTCAACAGAAACAGGTCAGTTCACGGATGTAGTACTTAGAATTTGTAAGTTCGAGCTGTGAATATAAATTAGGAAAAACATTTGCTACAGACTTTTTTCATTTCAAGTTGTAACCTATATAAGTTTAGTTTCATATACTGTCAACGTTATGCATTATAAGCCAGTTTCGTTTGATTCCTTCCTCATACAAATATGTATCGTTTTCTTTTCATTTTCAGTCTTTATATCGACGCAAGCGATAAATATGCGTATCTATATGACAGTCTGTGTCCTTGTACAGTCTGTTTTGCACGTCATGTTCTCTGAGAGTCTCTCTCTCTCTCTCTCTCTCTCTCTCTCTCTCTCTCTCTCTCTCTCTCTCTCTCTCTCTCTCTCTCTCACCTGTTGTTAGTACTGTGGATTCATCCGGTCGTGAACGCCGTCAGATGATTGCAAAGGCACAAGGTTGAAGTCATGCTGGACGTAGGTGATACCTTGAATGAATGCAAACAAAACGTATTTTCCATCACTTAGCAGTTCGATCATTTTTGTCACTGATTGTCAATTTTCATCGTTTCAAATCGGTCACATTAACACGTTTTAAAGGCGTCGTCAAATGGTCAGTCTGCGGTCCATTAAAATTAACCAGGTAGAGGGACTGCGATTAGTCTAAGCTAAAATAATCTTATCAAAATTGTTCAGGTAAGAAAGACAAAGCTTCACATTAATTGAATAACAATAGCTGATTGTTGTAATAAAGCTTTGCAGGTTAACAGTTATGTAATGTTTCTTATATGAAGAAAAAACATGCAACATTCATCACAGTTCTGTTAAGTCACAATATAATGGTGTACCTTACAACCATTGCTATGCCAGGCACCAGTTCGCTCGTCCATAAAAGTACACACAGTTTGCTTAACATCAATTGTCAAGTTCACATCATGTCCTACAAAGTCAGAGCAAGAGGACGTGTTACCCAATGGAACAATGGAAGTTCAAAGGAACTCTATCTGCATACACTAGTAAACGCGTCTGCTGTTTTAATGATCAACGCAGAATCCAAAGACATAATCATTTACCTCGGAGCCAAGTAGTACTGCTACGGAAAAGTGCCCTAACATTAATGCATAAATTTCTCGTATTAGGTACAGGTCGCGTCAAATGCTAGGTCTACGGTTTTTACAGAGTAAACGTTTAAGACATGGAATTCAAAGGTTGTCTCTCGCGATTCGAAACAGTTGGTGATCAGCGTTTTTGTGGATAATAGTTTATATTTTGACTGAACTCATTTTCTGAGTGAGTCAAACGGCCTTCCGAAATGATGACGAAAGCAGTGATGTTGAGAATACGCATGGGATTGAAAACAATGACGCCATAGAAGTATCAATCGTAAGGGACGTAGTTTTATTTCCGGCTCTGGCTATCGTATTCAAAATGCACATGCAAAGGCAATATATGTGTCGCGCGTACCGATATAACTATTGGGACCATCGTAACAGTATATTATACTTACTTCCTGGAATAGTAAAAGTCATGTAGTATTCCCCGGTCCTCATAAAGTAGTTCTCAGGGATAAAAATACTTGAATAGTTTCCGCTGAACTGGACATCAATAGAGAACTGGTAACCACGGTAATGATCCGAATACTGAACCAATTCATTGAACACGTATGCCGTAGTATTCAAAAACAGAGGCATTGAGTTTCTTAACATGATGATAACTGCGTGGTACAATTTTGGTATCTGCATGGGCAATAATGCATTAAGAAGTACATTTGAGAAAGAATAACACTATATCCTGGAACAATGGCGAGAGCGTCTGGAATATGACTTTGAGAACTTGTCCTTTATGATGCTTCGTTGGGGAGATTTTGTGACTCGATGCATTCGGAGCAATGGATGCATATTCCCTTATTCAAAAATTACGATACCCTCTTCCAATGTCTGTCACAAACATCAATATATTATAAAACAATTCTCAATTATTTAAACCTTACCTTTCTCAATACAAAGAACGTGGTAACGAACAGTGTTCCAGAGCTTATCTATTTGTCATAGTATCTCTTCGTAATGGACGCTTAATTTTCTGACTTATATATAAATCATTGAAAGGATGCAGGCACTCTTTTCAAAGAAAACGATAAAACATGCACACTATTCCTGATGCACACATAGAAACGCATAAATACGCTCTTCTCAGAAGCACAGAAAAACCTACATACCTACATGTACCTACCTTTACATACCTACCTACCATCCTAACTGACTGACTGACTGATTGACTGAATGACTGTCTGAATGACTGATTGACTGATTGACTGACTGACTGACTGAGTGACTGGCTGACTGACTAACTACATGAAATAGTCAATGTGGCCATTAGATTTACAGTGGAATTTGATCGAGTGTCCGTTTTGCCTTGCAGAGCTCGACAAGTCTACATGTTGCTTATCATTAGAAAAGTAAACATTTGCAACAAATTGAGTATTTGGTGTTAGATTACAGCGCACGCGGCGAACGTTTCCCAGACACTGTCTCGTCTACAACAATGACAGTCGTTTCAGCATGCCACTCATGCAAAACAAGCTTGACACCGCACTATAGCTATAGCACATCATCAAAGTTTTCTTTCAGCTACAGCTTTGTGTACTTTGATTTGGGAAATATAACTCAGACAAAACTCACTGGCATATTTTTCGAGTGTCGGATCTATATCTCGAGGAAAGTCCTCAACATCAACCGGACTGACTCTCGGCGTTTTATTACAGTGAAACATTGTATTTTTTCAGCAAGGTAAAGAATAGCTGTGGTCCATAGCTGTGGTGTTTTCAGACGGGATTCCTGCCTTTTACGGGCTGGTTTTGACTTTTACGATTTTAACCCCGCCACCACATCGTAAAAGTCAAAACCAGCCCTTAAAAGGCAGGAATCCCATCTGAAAACACCACAGCTATGGACCCACAGCTAGGTAAAGAATATTTTGAAGGCAGAGAGATATCATCGTCCCCTCCATGCTAACCCGTTGCCGTGTATGATGCCGTCCGGGAAATAAGTGCCAAAATACGGTGAATTATTTCAGAAACACTTGATGTGTTATTCAATGGCACAAAATGTACCGTGTTGATTGAATTGCACTTGCCTGTGCAAAATCAACACTTTTCTTCAAGTCTATTTTGTAGCTCAGAGAAGTGTCAATTCAGAGAGAAGTGTCAATTGAGAAAGTTTCATTTAGCTGAGACAAAAGAGAAAGCGGGATTAAAGTTTCATTTAGGAGTGTTTAGCATTTTCTGGTTGACAATATTCAGTGTTGTATCGTGTCAAACTTGTTGATAGACTGCACTCGCAATGCTACAGACTGCATGCTGAAGGAACTGTTGTCGTGATTGCTGACATCGAGAGGAGAAGAAAGGTTTTTTTTTAAAGAATTTACTTGTTTCTTCATAAAGTTCCCAATTTAAAGTAAACACCTAAAGAAAACTGATGATGTGCATGTAGTGCAGTGTTATGCTTGTTGTCAGTGACATGCTGAAATGACTGCAGTGATCGTGACGAGACAGTGTATGGGAAACGTTTGCCGCGCGCTGTAATCTAACACCAACCAAAGACGAAGACTCAATTTGTTGCAAATGTTTACTTTTCTAATGATAAGCAACATGTAGACTCGTCGAGCTCTGCAAGGCAAACCGGACACTCAATCAAATTCCACTGTATAACCATTTGGACCTACCTCAAAAAGTGAACCAAAATGTGTAGCATCTTCCTTCTTCAGATACATACTTTCCATCAGTTTACTTTTGTCAGGGCCTTGAGGATCACTGGAAATCATGATTTGAACGTATTCACCCGTATCATTCACTAAAAGACAGAAACAGGAAAACGTTACATGCAAATGCGAAGCAGGCTATATTTGTTTCATAAGAAGTATATTCCTTGAACATTTTCAAGTTGTTTATCGGGATCTCCTTTTGTAACAACTCAAAATAAACCCCATTTTCTTTGTATTGGACCAAAAAGCAGTTTTGTACAGTTCAACGAAATATTTATTTCATATAGGACAGCATAAAAACAATATCACAGAAGAATGCAGCTTTTCGTACGTCTTGATATGTCATTGTACCCTTGTTTAGGGAACAAGTATGCCATTCTTTTTCTCCCTTACATATCATGAAATACAAGTTGTTGCCTTGAAGATGCAAAGGATTTGTACAATATGCAGTGGTATTGTTGAAAACCGAATTGCAGCTCGGGGTTACATGTAATCTTTGGCAAAACATTGGATATTATATACGTAACGGCTTTTACTTACTTTTACAGAAAACCTGTGACACACAGGAAAATAGTTGCATCAATGAGAACGAAAAATATCTTGTCATTTTTCTTTTCTTAAGTATGTCACTGTATCCAATATATTGTGAAATATAATGGCATGTTGCTTTCTTATACTGAATTCTCATAGAGAAAACAGAAAAGTATCAGAATCTTGTCATGCTTTTAATATGAACTGCATATTTCATAATGATTGGTACTTTTTGCAAAACAAATGTTCAATTTTTAGACATCACAATATTTCTGATATATCTCTGATATATTAAAGTACTGCGCACGAAGGGTGCGCTGAGAAATATTAAACATCTAGATATCTCTGATATATATCTGATATATGAAAGTCATGCGGCTGAAGGCTGTGCTGAAAAATATGTCTGATATTTTAAAGTAAAGCGCCCGAAGGGCGCGCCGAAAAATATAAAACATACAGATATCTCTGATATATATGTCTGATATATTAAAGTCACTCGCCTAAACGTCACGCGGAAAATGTGTCTGATTATTAAAGTTATGCGCCCTAAGGGCGCGCCGAGATGCAACTGAATGCTGAAATTTGTGGCTGCCACGATGTATTTTAGGCAAGTATTAGCCCGTGTCGAATGTCAAAAACACACTGACCCCTATTGGGCATTTCAAAAATATGATGATTCCCATCAACAAAGTCAAAATCAGGATGACCCCCCATGAATCCACCGCTCCCCTGGCCGAAGAAACTGACCAGTCCCTAAAGACGTCAAAACGGAAAAGACAAATTTTGCGTTTAGTTGAATTATAATGCCCTGTTACTACCTACTTCCTAGTGTGGTACCCTTATCATTCAGAGAGAAATGCGTCGGTGTGACTGCTACCCCAATATACGATCATTTGCCTAATGTATGAAAAGTGTGTACCTATGAACCGATATATTGAAATTTGTAGTGTTATCTATGATTATATATGATATATATATATATATACATATATGTATGTATGTATGTATGTATGTATGTATGTATGTATGTATGTATGTATGTATGTATGTATGTATGTATGTATGTATGTATGTATGTATGTATGTATGTATGTATGTATGTATGTATGTATGTATGTATGCATGCATGCATGCATGCATGCATGTATGTATGTATGTATGTATGTATGTATGTATGTATGTATGTATGTATGTATGTATGTATGTATGTATGTATGTATGTATGTATGTATGTATGTATGTATGTATGGGGGGTATATACCTTTCACTTCAATGCCTGTTCTGTCCGTGAAAGACAACGTAACAACATCATTCAGCGAAGAGGCATTTGCACCATTTTCTCGTTGCAGCGATCTTCGTTTGAAACATGTCACCTGTATGGAATAATGAAGCGAACAGTTATATCTGTTTATTTGCTGAAAAGGTAAAGGAAAAGGCGAAATCCTAACCTCTCTAGGTGAACTGCAAGGTGTTTACTTTTAGATTTGAGAAAAAAGTTTACACTATAGTTTCTTAGGCTTTTTATCGGCGCTTACATATATAAATCTCCCACCATTGGATTGCGCCAAAGATAATAATTGCTAGGCTTTTTGATATACAACATATCGCAGTATTTGCTTTGTTGTTTAGTTTCTCTCGAAATAAACCAACTGCATAAACATTTTACCAGGGGTTTGGACTTAGTATTGAATAAAAAATACAGTTGGGAACTTTCTGATGGCTCCTACACTGAAATAAATAATCTACGATGTTTTTGAGCATCCTACGTTGACCCCCAAGCACCATACGTCACACTATCAAAGAGAAGTACATTGGGGTCCAGCACTGGATGACGACTCAAAAGATGTCTTCACGTGTATTATCAGAGAAGTTCAAACAGACTGATGAAAGGAGTGACAGCGGCAGTGACGATTTATCAACGACAATGGTGATACTTCATCACAAAATCTGTCAAACTGACTGCATATAACTTATTCGAGTGTGAAATTGTATCGCACTTGAGCAGTCAAAAGTATTATTTTCCACAGTGACCTTTTAATCTTTTTTTTTAGAAACTTGCTACATGCAACTAACATATGAAAACCTTCCGACCTATTATGAGTATTTGGAGTTTTAGTTTTAGTTCAGACGAACAGTGCAGCATGCTGCTCTGTAAAACAATAAGTTGAAAAGCAATAAACACATGTTTGTGCTGATAAAGAAAAGTGAGTTTATCAGTGTTACAGGAAATAATCGGCAGAAAATATCTCTAAACCAAATATTCCATGCAAAAGTAATTCGTTAAGACAGCCAGGAACCCGGAGAATAAGAGATTGTGTAATATTTTAAGTAGGAATATCTACGTCTTATTTTGAAAATAACAAGGAAAGAATCTGGGTTGGCTTCTTTAAAATTGCATCTTCCTGTTACGAATATTTATTAAGTTATTTGTCATCAACTTACACGTAAACCTTACTGTCAATAGCATTGTACTGCGAAGTTCTATGTCTCGAAAATTTACTCACTATCCTATTTAGCGATCCTTCTTCAGACGACAGGTTGTGGAAAAGTTTATCTGCTGCTGGTAAACTGAAGCCGTTACCATCTCCTACTTCTATGGAGGAGTTGCAAAGCTCGTTTGGCGAGTCACTCTCTAAATTTAACTGAAGCGATCGTGAGTCCAATACCACGGGACCACTGCCAGGTTTTGTGTTGCGCAAAATAAACTTTGAAAGTTTGTCAGCCATATTCAGGACAGATTCTGTCACCCGATCTCTTGCGTCGTTGCTATTCTCAGTTTCGGAGGGTGAAGACGGAGATAGGTTGATGACCACGTCCGTCACCTTTAGTATATCTGTAAGCGAATGACAATATAAGCACGTGAAAAGTCGACTAAGTCAATATCAACTTAAAGTATGACTTCATTGAATATGAAGGTTTGTTGTTTTTCTAATCACTACAAAATACAATGACCCTGAGTGTCTACGACGAAAGAAATACATTTTTCCCTTAACTACATTCTCTCTTTGAAAAGCATCAGGCTCGGAAGACTTCAAACAAAATGCAGAGGAAATACAAACACACAAACAGACTGGAGATAAATTGTTTTTGTCCACACTATAAGCTGCAACTAATGCACCAATCTAGTCACTCGGAAGAGAGAAAAATTTGGATTGGTACGTTGAATTCGCCTCTCTATACGAAATAGCGCCGCAGCATCAAAACACAATATCACTGGGTCACTACCTATGATATATAAAGATATCAAAATATTTGAATGAAATGAAATATTTATTTGATTGGTATTGACTCCCTTGCAAAACAAATCAAAATAAGATAAAAAGTTCGTCAGAGATTTAAAAGAGGCTTCACCTACCAAATATATATCATAACTAAGCAAGTCCATGCATTATTCGTATTCGACTCTCAAGATGTACGAGTGATCATACTTACCGAAGGCCATGGCTTGACTATCTTCTTCGGATACATTCAAATTATCAAGCCCAGAAATGGCGTCTGATAACTTGCTAAGATGCTTGATAATCTGTTGGGGTAAATTTGTAACTGTCGATGACTCTGTGTTTTTCGGTACACCAAACGATTAAAAGGGGCCATGTGTATTCATAACGCCCTTTAAGTTTAATTTTCTCTGTTGTTTCACATGTATATTCTCAAATTAAATTTACTGCTTATACATTCAACATATTGATCTTTTTCCTGCTGGGCTCTGACTGCAAATCAAAGGGGCTCATTAAACAGAGATTCCGGCGGCAGTGACATTTTTGTGTGCACTAATATAGCTGGAAGTGGCTTGTCTTTGTGCTACTCTTTGCTGAACTGAACAAATTATGACTGAATTTACAAAATTTTCACATAAGACCTAAATCTTGACCTAGAGAGATATGCCAGTCGCCATATTTTTGTTTATACTAAAAAGAACGTTGAAGATCGACGCAGTAACATTTGCCAAATGCAAAAAGTTGACAACATAGACTCATGTTGAAACGTAGATCGACCAGAATATAAATCCCATATTTTTGGTCCGTGTGATCATCGTTTCACACCATTTTCTGTTGAACAACACGACTTTCTTGGCAGCTTGTATACTTACGTCATTTGTGGACAGGCTCGAATTTGTTCCATTTAGAACCGGGACAATTGGCTTGATTATTGCTGTGTTCATGAAGAAAAAACGTTATAAAATATTGTTAAGATTCATTTCAAGTCTCTGCTATTGTCGTTGAACTTGAGGCAAAGAAACGAGTTTCTCACGATAATTGTACTGAACTTGGTGGAAGGGGTTCAGAGAGTATGAAAATGTATCATTTGGTGAAAAATTTATTTTTAGTGTCCAACTTGAATTTACTGGACCAGTCTATTCATTGTTTGATCGATATGACTTTGGGAAATCCTTGAAGAGGACTACCAGTGGGAAAATGAGCTCGTCAATCAAATATCTTTTTCCATATTCGATCATCTGGTTTAGGAGTTAGGAATTTGTGGACAGATATCCAAAAAAAAGTCCAACAATGATCATCATACCCTAAATTTTGTTTCTCCATTCAATATGGCATGCGGGTAAGAGTGACTAATCATTTCGGCAACGAGTCTAATTTTACCTATATCATAAAAAGTAACATTTGTTAGGGATGAAGTACTTGAGGTCAATAGCCTATACTTTTTATTTTCTACTAGTATTTGCGTGTGCTTATCTGCTGTATTCTCATATCAGACAACTTAGCGCCTAAAAATCATATGTTTGTTTCTCATCCTCGGTCTCTTACAAAATAATGCGTTGGGATGGTTGTTTATTTCATCAGGAAAGTTTGCACGCTATGGTGGTGAGGGATCTCCAAAAGGGAATTATTTAAATGTTTGTTTTGAAAAGATCAAAAAACCGAACAAAATCTGTTGCTAAAGAGAGCAAAACAATAAATATCTCTGTCATTGTGCTGTAAGAAGATCTGTCATATAATTTGGTCAATTTTTCTTTTTTTAAGAAAGACATGAAAACATAAACAAAAAAGAAGGTATCATAGCGAAAGAAAAAGACAAGACCATTATCCTACCAACTTTGATAACTTAAGAAACGACAGACACATATGTGTCAGGTCCAGTGTAAAAAAGTCAGGAATACTCTAAACAGCAAAGTCTTGCCATTTCGACAAGGGGGTTTATAGGCATGGGGCACCCCTCTATTTTCGGAGCAATCTATTCATATCTCAGTAACTGTACTAAAGAAACATCTTCACGAAAATATAATATGCATAATGTGCTAATGTTTTGTTTTGTCTGTTTTCCAAGTCCTGGATAACACTGGTAATTACGAAATCAGGTCAATCACGATTATAACTTCACCGTTAAGAACTTCACATCGTGTGAATACGATCCTACGAAAAACTACTGTCATTTTGTTTCATCATAGAGATTTCATGATGAAAACAGTGATTGCCGCCACAGATCTAGATTGTTGTAAGCGAAGATGAGAAACAAACGTTTCCTTTTTTGCTTTGTAAGATGTGAATGCTGCAAACCTGACGCAAGGATGATTTACGATACTGTACGAAGCTTTGCCATCCTCTAGCATGAAGTTACTCGAATATTCCTGAGTTAGAAAGAACAGCAATGCCTCTTATTAAGTGTTTGCTCTATTCCGCTTCAAAGAGTTTGAAAGTAGATTCGACAAACTCAAAAGGCTTCCGCTCTTGACAATCTCACTTCTACAATATAATTCAAATCACCTTTTATGAAATGGTGAACGAACAAGCACCCATATTGCCAGATGGGTCCGTTACTTCGTAAGACACGACGGTACTGCCAATAGAAAAATTGCTTCCAGATTCATGACTGGCGAAGAAATTCACAATTACTCCAGAATTATCTGTTGCGATGGGCAATGGCCACGTCAATGGAATTGTTGGGTTGTCAATGTCCGTAGTTGTCGAAATGTCTGATGAACAATTGATAGTAGGATTTTCAGTATCTGTAATTGGAAAAAGTAAATAGAGATAAAATACTAGTTAAAGAAGTTTGTTACAGTTAGTAGCAATAATTGAATAAAATATTATATGAAGATCATAATCTAAATAATAGATATAGGTATGCACATGCGTCTGTACCAAATATACGCGGTGTCCGATAAATTTGACGCAGAGTACAATAACTTCAGGTTTTAATTATTTGAATCTGTTTTTGACATCTAAAATTTAAGTAATTCACCGAGTAAATAATGGTAAGTTCAAAGCCTGTGAATACGAGTGCAATTTTGCCGCTGAACGTCAATGTCTAGCTATTTGGCAATTTGACAATTTGAACTAAGCTGCGCGCATAGAATTTTCCTTCTGTGCGCTTATCGGACGCGCTGAAAGCGTTCCCAGTCTGCTCGTGGTCGCACAGTACAGTGTGCGACGGACATCCTAAAAATACTTTAATTTCGTCTTTTTCTGGTAACTTTGACTTATAAGGTGTATAGCAATAAGGTTATTCACAAAATACTGGGATTTATGTCCTCGTACACAATACGATTCGGTATTGTCGGACAATATCGATGCGTACGATGTACGAGGACATAAATCCCGGTATTTTGTAATGAACTTAAGGTAGTACGCTACCATTCTATATAGGAGAGCGCCCTCTTTCGTCCAGACGATGTACATGTTCCTTTTAGACTACCTAACCTGGTGAGCGTGAATAACAGGACAAAATGGCAAACAATCATGCTAGTGACCTTATAATATTTCTTTCAGAAGTTTTTATGAATCAAAACAACCGAAATTATATTTTTGCACTGAAAAATCGACAGTTATTTTCATTTTGAAAGATAAGTAGAGAATAATTAACAATTGCAGCTCTGACATTATATCAGTAAGCTAGAGGGTCAAATCTCAGGTCTAACAAAATTCACCTTTTTTCGTCACTTTTTGCTGTTTAGTAAGAAAATTTGCGTGGTGACCCCAACTTTTTTTGCTTCTAAATCACAGAACACTGTCTGTTTGATATATATTGCTGTACTTTTTACATTTTGAAAATTATTTTGTGCATTTATATGAAGTTTATATTTTTAAAAAAGACTAATTTTACAATTAAATGATAAATTAAGGGTCTAATATTTAATTTTTAAGACAAGACATCACAAATTTTAGTTGATTGTCCTAATTCAGCTGTCCTGGCAATGCAAAAATGTGGTATGCACACTGGGATTAGTTAATCGTTTGCGATAAAATAAAGATTCTGCTGGTAAGTGCAAATTTCGCAAAATTGGAGATTTAGTGGTTTTCTGTCAATTTTGGCATGTGTTTTTTCAAACATTTTGCATGGGTACCCCATATTTTTTTCATATCTTTGCAATGTACACATAAAGATTATTTCAGAAAAGTCAACTTCAAGAATGTCCAACATTTTTGGGAATGGTAGCGTACCTCCTTAATATTATTTTCACGAACATTGCAGTATGGGGTTAAATTGGGTTGAAACGAACACAAATGATGTCGTTTTGATGCCCCAGTCACCATGGCAACCGTGTAGAGGTTGAAAGTATGAATTGTCCCAACTTCTTTCGAAAATAGCTTGGATGCTACAAAAATGTACAAATGCAGGTTTCTCAGATCGGAGTAAACAAAGCATTCAGTCTGTTACCATGACGACTGTTCACACGGAAACTAAAAATATAAGCCCAAAGCTCGCTCCCTTGCGAGTAATACAGTGCTCAGCTATACAAATTAGATCAAAGATATAAGCGGCAATCTGCGATACGTTATCAAAAGAAAGAACAGTGCATAAAAACGGTGATATTGTATCACCCTGCTTTACAGTCAACAGTCAGGATCATAAGCAAACGTTGACTATCGCAGTATTTAGTGTTATGTCTTATGAAAACATCCGAAATCCTGTTCAAAAATCGCTGAAAGGGTGAATATTATTGATGATTTTTACGGCTTCGTGTCAATGCCTCCCCGTTCATGTCCACAAAACGATATGATTTAAATGTTAAAAATATTTTCATCACCAATACTTTAATGTAATTTCTTCAATGTCCAGAAGTAAAATCCTGACATAATCAATGTAAAAGCAAAACTTCATGGTAGTGTGACAACAAACAAACGTAAGTAGAGATTCATAACGAAAACGTTTCAGCATGTTAAAAGGACATTGCAATATTCATTTCATTCACAATACCTTCTTTACCGTATTTACTTTTTTAACGTAACCGGATATTTATGATTTGAATTAGTAAAATTGCTTGCTAACTGTGTATATGTTCGGATCACGGGATGTTGAGGAATGGGGTACTTCTGTTTCATTTTGTAATTAGTCGAATTCGATTATTTGAATTCATAATGAAGGAAACAGTGAATAAAAATGATATTTATCGAACGTGCTGATAATTAGAGCAACTTACCTATTACTTTAACGATAAAGGAGCATGCAGCTCGGTTCTCGGATGGATCTATTGCTTCACACAACACGACAGTCTCGCCAATACTGAAGTTAAACGATGAAGCATGGCTACAAGATACGTTAACTAGACCTGAATTGTCGACTGCGATTGGAGGTGACCAAGTCACAACTGCTGTCGCTTTCAAAGGATCAGTGCTTTAGTTTGATTTGATGGACACTGAATTGAAGGAGCTTCCTCATCTGTTGGTAGAGCCATTTAGACAAGAAATTATTTTTGTGTCGGATGTAATGTTCATTTTATTTACAGTGACTTCTTATCTCCAGTAAATCATACATTATGCTAAGTTGAAGTAGTTTCAAATCGACCGAACGCTTCACTCGCACTAGTCTACATATCAAAACGTCATTACATTTCACCTTCAAGTGTTTTCACTTTGATTTTCTTAGGAAACCATGTAAAACATTTGAACGCAGCTGCGTGCCAGCTGACTATGTACACTGTCCTCATAAGTGGATGTTGTGAAGGACTGGGTGCAGTAATACATTTGAAATTAATTTCTAAATCAACTTATTTCGGCCAGTGGATTATAGTTATTCAACAATGAAAAAATAACTTTTAATAAAGGAGAAATAAACAATAAACAGAACAATAAACAATGAAAGAGCAATAGACAATAAACAGAAAATATAGAACAAAAAAAGAAACTAAACAGAGGATGAAAATCACCGATACTTGAGCAAACTTACCTATTACTGTCACACTGAACGAACATGAGGCTGTGTTTCCAGATGAATCGATTGCTTCACAAAACACGACAGTCTTACCAATTAAAAATTCAGACCATGGATCACGGCTGCAAGACACGTTAATGCTACCTGAACTGTTGTTTGGCGTCGGAGTTGGAATTGGCCAATTCACAACTGCTGATGGTTTCAAAGGTTCGGTGCTAGTATTTAGATTTGCTGGACACTGAATTGAAAGACAGTCACCATCTGTTGGAAAGGAAATATAGGCACTGGAAATATTATCGTTGAACAATTTAATAACGTTCAGTACTTTTAATTTTTTCTCGTGGGAAAATCAAATATTATCCATTGCCGATTGCATTTTAAAATTCAAATTAATTAAAATTCATGCTATTGAGTATCAAATATAAACCTGCACTAGTATGCCATTGATCTTAACGTCCACAAATCACAATCTTTGCAAAGCATTATCCATTATATTACATCATGCTACCGTGCGCCATTCTGATTGGACGAGAGCTCATTCAATTGATGCTGAGATACTGTTTTAGCTGTGGTAAAACGGGCCCCTGAACTAGCATTTTCGAAAATTTCCCGGTCGGTGCATTTGAACGTACTGATCTAAACTTAATCCGAAACAGTCCGCTTTGTTTCAAAGACTAATGTCCGAATTTCGATACACAGATAAAAGTATTGGGCTGTAACTCACCTCTTGGTGAAAATAAATTGGGGTCAATGATCAAAGACACCTCTGAAGCAGCACATTGGGTTTGATTCACACAAATCATTTTATTAGGGCAACGGCGCACCGTGCACTTTTGCTTGATTCAGCGGGAGTCGAGACGCGACACACAGCTCGTTCATACACAAAGAAATTGACACGTCCTCACAGTAACGGTATGCCAGATATTTTTTGCCAAAGTTTGGGCTGTGACAAAGGACGATATTCTAACGATGTAGATCAAGAAGTTCAAAAATAACAATTATTACACGTGGTAACTGCGACGAAAGTTGACATCAAATGCAGCAAGTGGTGTCAGTGTCCAGATCTCGTTGAAACGGGCTGCACATTCTGCAAAACTGTTTATCACAGTTGCCGTCATCCCAAATCTTGATCATTTCAAAACTGCTTATTTACTAGTACTGTTACAATTACGTCCAAATTGCCCATCATTCAAAAATAACGCCTGTAACCTCACTGTACCAAGACAGAATGTTGCGTTGGTCGACGGATCAGTACAAAATGAGACAAATCTATTTTTAATATGCCAAACAGCCAGGACTTTTGTCCTCATGTAAATTATTGAAAGAAATTGTTACTTTTCTTGTGATTTGAACTCTTGACCCATTTTCTGTGTCTCCAGCAGGTCGCAAGTTAGTGTTCGTGTTGCATGTGAATAAAACGCAATGTTGATGAACGAACGTAATGCGTATGTTATCATAGGATAATGTGTGCATCTGTTGTCAACGTAATCCAAACTTATAAAAATGCTCAGTCTCGGGCGCTGAATTTCCGACGTTCGATCTCTCAGACGTCCGTTTTTTTTGCATTTTGGGCTTAAAGTGACGAAAATACCCAAGCAGACAAAAAAGACACACAAGTTGATATAATGTAATAGCAATAACCCCCGCCGCATTTTGGTATACACGAGATTTTGGTACAATTCGCTCTATATAGCACTCGCCTATCGGCTCGTGCTATATGTCGCGCATTGTACCTATTTCTCGTGTATACCCTCCTGTCACCGGGATTATTACTTAAATAAACATCCCTGGGAGCCTGATCATCTGCAGCCACCAACTCAATTTCTCCACATATTGAAAACAATATTCCTCACAGTGTTTTAGTGCACCATAATTTGCTCTGACAACATGTAAGAGCATTTTTGGAATACAGCATTGAACGAAACGTACCTGGCACTGCTACAGGACATGATTGCATACGATATTCAACAACTGAAAGGTAAGCAGAAAATTGGCATAGTTGTGATTGCTAATGAGAAATTGGTTAAAAATGGCCCTATGTGTAAAACTTTTATCGACATAGTTAGTGCATACTGTAAAGGGATAGCGTATGTAAAAATGAAAAAAAGGGCTGCGGACAGTAAAAGTTATGTATATTAGCCATATCTCAATCGGCAGGCACTTTATATTGACAATATTTTATTGATATTATATTATTTGAGAAAGAAATGCGCATTTATGATGGTATGTATTGCTGAACTCTAACTCAGCAGGTGAAAAATAATGTTGCTAGAAATTGTATACTGCCAAGAGTCGGGACCATGCCTTCCTTTAATATCAATAGGTAAAATGTAGCACGTTATTTCATAAGTATTTTACCACACTAAATTTTAATGCATTGTACGCGCTGTTATGCAAACGCTGTAAAATCTTGGAACAAGTACGTAGTCGTAAGGGTTTAGTGGTACTTATAGGTTGCCAATGAGGTAAATGTTCATACCCAATCAAACTTTTTTAGCCGTTGGTAAACGCACAAGTGGAAAAATTCAAAACACATGTGAAATATAGTTTTAATAAGAACAGTTAATTAAATAATATTATATAAATTAGTAATTAGTTAATATAAAATTGCTAAAAGTACTTTCATCAGTGTCTTATCATTGTATCTCCAATATACTTGGCAAATTTAGTCAACTAGGGTAGAGTTAATTCAGATGTATTAATTCCTGTTTAAGAAAGCTCGCCCAATATGTGCAAATTAGTGATTAAGTGAAGACAAAATACTGAATCAGTGACTTCAATAATATTACATCATAGTATCTCCAAATTTACATAGAAAGTCTCGTTAACTTTAATCAAGTGAATTCAAACAAATATCTCTAATTTTGAAAAGTCGTTGAATATTCAAATTAGCAATCTAATAAACTGAAACTGCTAAAGGACTTCAATAATTTTGTATTGCAACATTCAACGCCGCGTCACATAGCGAAATCAATACGCCATATCCAAATTAAGTATTATAAACATGAAACGTATCCATTAGACTTTCTCCTTCATTGCGACACGACGCAGAGCGTACACGCCATGCCCTCACCTTCTTAATCCACGGCTTCTGACCAAGCATTCGTAGCAGCGCGTACCAGAAGACCATCGGATACACAACCACTACGAGACCAGACCAGACCTTGGCCCTAACTCGAGGAGCAACGCCAGCTTGCGCAAACTAAGTGGGGAACCTTCTCGGCGAATTACACACTGCAGGTAACGTCCATATTCCCGTTGAGGTTGGAGCTCATGTTATTATACATAACGTTGTGTTGTCTCCATGTTGGTGCCTCCTGTTCCGGCTTCTTGGAGATTAGAGAGTATATAGCGTATGACAAAGCAGATTATTCTTGGCTTTCTACTCTCCTTTGTTTTCACGAGCGTCTGTTTTCTCTTGATCGTTCTCTCTTGTGCAACACCCCCTGCACAACCTGTCAGGGACGTTCTGCATTTTTAAACTTCCCGCCTTTGCCTTTCTTCTTCTTTCTATCTAACTACCTGTCGCGTTTTTCCCACTCTTCTTTGCTTCTTTTGACCTTGTTTTCTGCTATGTTACTCTTTCTCGGTCATGCTGTTGGCACATAAAAGCTTTACAATACTTCAGTTGTACTCTTTCGGCAAGTTGACACCTCTGATAACCCCATATTTCACCTCTATATACAGAACTGGCAGTATCATTGAATTGCGAAGTTTAAAAATTTTAAATACTCTTTAAAAGGTAAAGTGCCAGTGTTTTTAACCATACGAAAGATAACACCCATAGCTTTTCTTGTTTGGTCTTAGAGTTGACAACAGCTTTACTCCAGGTATTTCTACTTGATATCATTAAAATTAAGTTTTTATATTAACTGACAGTTTTTGATGTTACTCCACTAAAAATCATTTACCACATTTCTTTAAGACACCTCTCCGAAATACAACTATTTGTGATTTGCTCATATTGGCAGATAGTTCCCATTTAAGACAAAAATACTCCAACACTCCATCAGTCTTTGTAACCAAACTGACGTATCACAACAATTTGTAACATCGTCAGCGTAAAGAAGTGCAAATAAGTCATAAAATTCTTGTGTAATTTGAAGACAATGATTTCCCGAAATGACTGACATATTATTTAATTCGTTTATACAAAGAGAAAAAAGGAAAGGACTTAGTATGCACACTTGTCAAAATCCAACAGAGCAATGAAGGAAATCGGTTATTCCATGTTGAGTCTGAACACAAGATTTGACTTTTTTGTATATGGATTTTAAAATGTTATACATTTTACCACCGACACCCTCTTGACAAAGTCTGAATACAAAAGATTGTGGTTCAATGAATGAAAAGCTTTGATTAAATCTACAAACAACAATGGAAACTACTTTTTGACCTACAAAGATATTTCTGTACAACAATATGCAAAACCAAGATATTATCGACGGTGGTAAAACCACGTCTGAAACCAGCTGGGCACTCAGTTATACAACCTTGCTTATCAGCCCATTCAAAAAACCTCTGGTTTAGGGTAACACTAAAATGTTTTTCTTAGACAATTCAATAAAGTGATACCTCTAAAGTTGTTAGGATCTTGTAAACTGCCTTTTATGGAGTGGAACAATTATCCCTTTACTCCACTTGCTTGGAAAAACAGCACCGTCAAAAAGGCATTGAACGTGAAATCTAGTACTGTGATTAGACTCGGTTTTTGCATTTCGATATAATTCATTGGGGATACCATGCGGGCTGGGGAATTTACTAGCTTTTAACTTATCTTATGCATAAACAGTTTCTGCATGATAATTTCTCATTTAGTTGATCTTCAATATCGCTTTTCAGTTCTTCCGGGAGAGGGCGAGGTTTTCTTAAAAAGTCCTCCACAGTAATATCAAACCTAGTTCTCTGCAGTTCTTGATTGTAGAGGGCAATAAAATGATTTACCCAGTCTACTGGAAGAAATTTTTGAGAACCATATAACACCCCATAAAATGTTTAACGTGTGCCGAATATTGTTTTGTCCCTATAACCTAATGTTACCACACATGGACTTTTTAAATCTTTCTTTCTTCATTCTTCACTTTATTTAAAATTGACTTCCAATCTTTGTACATGCTCAGACTATTTATGTCATTTGCTGTTCTTAAATTTCCGAGTGCTTTGTACATTTATTTCTTTGTTTATTTACAGTCTTTGTTGAACAATTTTGGCTGCGTCCAACTGATTTTGTTCCTCTTTTCAATTGAATATCATCTTGAATATCAGCATCAGTTGCCCGTGACTGTGATATTTTTCCTTGATCACAAAGTCGTCTGATTTTTAAGGTAAACTCTGAGGAAAATGATCAGAATCACTCTTATCTTCAACATTGAACACAGATATGTCAGTAAAAAGGGTGCTGGAAGCAATGAACTAATCTACTACACCTGCCCTTCTATTTGAAATAGAAGTAAATTCCCCTTCAATGTCACTTCCCCTCCTTTCGTTTAGAAAGTAAATCGAGTGATCCCGACACAATTCCAATAGCCTTTTACGAAAAGGAATAATCATTGAATATTTTGATTTGCGTCAAAATTATCCACCTCATAATTACCTGTACTCAGTGGAATATGTGCAATTGAATCATTAAAAGTAGTCATAGCCTTGTGAAGTTTTAGCATTAAAATCACCTATATTTAGCAAAGTACAATCTAGATACTTAGCGTTAAAATATACAATCTGTCGATCTAGCAGCTCTACTCCGTTTTTCTTGGATACATATCGGTTTGAGCCCTCTGCTGGAATGTAAACACCTCCTACAATTACATTGATTGGAAAACAAAATGTATGGCAATCTTACATAAGAAACACAGAATCAGGTAAATAAGAATGCAATCTTGTTATGCCTGCACAGCACCATTTTGACAAAAATATAGCCTCCACCGCCCACACTATCCTTTCTGTCTGTTCTTTCTCTACAGGCATGATAAGCTGTAAAAACAATCTAGAATAATGTCTGGCAGAATATCTTAATGTAACCAGATATCAAGTAAGCAGGCAACATCAAAATTTGCAAGACAATCAAGAAAAGATGCATACGACAACTTACTAAATAAACCTTGCACATTCCATGAAATTAAACGAATACTCTCTTGATTGCAGTGGTCCTTTGAACCTTGGACAGCATCCTATCTTGATTGATTTTGTTTGATAACAGAGTCAGAAACTTCAACATAAATATGTACAACTTACTGCTATACCCATAAACTATGACTTTCTTATAATTTGAGTTTCTTATAATTTACAAACAGACTCAACAATTCATTGAGCTTACCGAAAAGTGGCTTCCTTATGAAACTTGTCTCTGCAGTACCGCGCAACGCCCTTCCTCTTGACAGTATCTTTTCTTTATCTTCGAACCTACTGCAAATTGCAACGATTGGTCTGTTTGCACGAGTCCTAGTCGACAAACGGTAATCTCGCTCGAATTCGATGTTGTCCGTAATGTTTATCTTTTCCGTTATCAGAGTCTTTATTTTCTGTTCTGTGTTATGTATGTCATTTTCTCCCACACTCGTGACCTGAGTTTAATTAGACTAAGTCAAGAACATTCTCAAGGCCACTGTCCTTCACGACCTCACGACCTTGAATTCAATTAGTCATGTTTAAAATGTTCTGAAAATTAAATTAGTCGTGTAAGGGAGACAGTTTTAGAGCAGTAATTAGCATATCAATGGAAGTTCTAGATTGTTCTTATATTCTCTTGTTTAACCACTAGAGTTTAAATAGGGACCGGCACAGCATGCAGTCAGACATTTGGGATCGTGTCTCTTGCCTGCTACTTCAAGACTTTGGAACCTACAGCAGTATTAGTTTCAAGATTTTCAAGACCTTCACAGCAACGCTGGATTTATTCTGTAGACTTTTTGCAACCTCGAGTCTGCAAGCAAGCCAAAGGACTACCGTTACGTGATAGAAAACGAACGAAAGGTGAACTCAGCAGTTTCCGTTTAAAACGAAATTTATTACGAAAACAAAACTAAATGCCAAGTCAGCGATAGAATACAAATTGTAACGTGTACAGGCTACTTATCTCAGCTGGGACGGCAAAACTCCAGTCTCAGAGTTGTAACAGTCAGTCGGATGAATGAACAGTCCTTTGGCTAGCAGGCTTCAAGTTGCACAGAGTCCACAGTATAAATCCAGCGTGGCAGTGAAGGTCTTGAAATCTTGAAATCAATACTGCTGGAGATTCCAAAGACTTGAAGTAACACACAAGAGACACGATCCCAAAATGTCTGCCTGCAAGCCTGCTGTTCAAGTATTTATAGTAATGTGCTTACATAAGAGCATATAAGAACAATCTAGAACTTTTATTGACATGCTAATTACTGTTCTAAAATTATCTCTCTTACACAACTAATTAAATTTCCAGAACATTCAAAACACCACTAAGTGAATTCAAGGTTGTGAGGTCGTGAAGGGCAGTGACCTTGAGAATGTTCAAGACTAATTAAATCAGGTCATGATGAGTGGGGGATGACCTACATAACACTACATTGCTCTGCCTCACTGTCTAACTTAGGAGCGTTGCCGTTCCAGTTGAGATAAATAGTCCTGTACACTTTTACAGTTTGTATTCTATCCCTTGACCTAGCGATTAGTTTTATTTTTATAACAAATTTCTTTTTAAAAAGCGAATTGCTGAGTTCACCCTTTTGTTCGTTTTCTTTCACGTAATATCTGTCTCTTCCCATGTTTCTTTCCCATCTTCTTCAACGTCACGGAAAATGAAATTGTTTCATTTCGACCTGTTTTCCATCTCTGATTTCGCATACCGAAGATTTTTCATTTCCTTTTCTATTCTGGCGATGTCTTTTTCTAGACTATTCATCTTTTTTATTTTTCTTTGTTTCATTCATCAATCCGTCTTATATCATCAATCGATTCTTCCGTATTATTCAGTTGCGTTTCTCTTTTTTCTGTTTTCTTCTTTAACTCTTTGGTGTCTCTCCGGCTCTCTCATATTACTTTTGATATATTTCAGCATATATGTGATCGTATCGTCGGTATTTGATGCCGCTCAGAGTTCTTCTGTTCTTGTGAGTATTGTTTGACGAGTCTCGGGCCCAGAATGCATCTCAGCATCTCCAGAAAGCTGCATTAGTCTGCTTATATATGGGTTTCTGGTTGCTGACATTTCGGTGTAACACTGCAGAACATGTGCACGGTTGAAAAAGAGTTCAAGTGCACTGAGTGTCTACTTTGCCGAATGTGTCTTCTCTCAGAGTTTTGAACAAAGACTTACCAAATTTAAAATCAATGGGAAAGATGCTGCTATTTTGCCACATATCAACATCCAATTGTGCTAGTTCTCTGTCCCGTAAACAATGGCAAATGCGCCAATTGATATATAGATACATACAAATATGCAGCAGGCCATTCGGTATGCAAACTTGTTGACTTATGTCCATTTCAAAAATGGTGTATATTTGGAGATTTCTACTCTTCGTGAACCTTTTGGGTGAATAGTCGTTCCAATGGCCGCCCTCCACTGCAAAATGTCCATACCCACAGCTTCTCTGACGTTTATGTCACAGGATATAGGTTACTTTCGGTCAGAAAACTTGCATTTTAGCGGTAAATTTTGATATTTTGGAGAGCTGAGAAAACTGCGTGCACAACGTACTCTGTCTCATTTGCATCCCCAATCGGAATTTAGTTTATGTATGTAAAGAATACATTTGTAAACAGTATATTTTTGTGTGATAAAAAATTACATGACTATGGCATTCGAATTAATATTTCGAGACAAGCAATACTGAAATGAAATGAAATGTAATGTATGAGACAATTGATATCAGGAGTAGGTTAAAAATCCTGAGAATTGTTGATATATGATTAAGAAGTTTAGAGGTATGGGCGAATTTTTTTAAGTGAGTGCGAGGAAAAAACACTGACACTTTGTAGCCGACAAGGCTTTAAATATCAAATTATTCAACGTACATAACAAATTTTGTCAACTTTGATCGAGTCATTCAAGATATATATCCCGTATTTGGACAGTTCGTTTGATATGCAAATTAGTATTAAGTTTATGTGAAAATGTTAAAACGATGTTCGTAATTGTTATATCAGCGCATCTTTTTTATTCATAGCTTTAGACTGTGAACAAGACAACTCAGACATATATCACTAAGTTCGTTAAAAATGCATCAGACAGAGACATCGCCAAGACTTTAGTTCAGGTGTGTGAACACGAGTTAAACATGCAGCTCACCTTGAACATAACCATGCATATTTAGAGATGTCGTATTCCAAGTGAATATGTCACCACCAGTGAAGCAGCCACCAGCGACTTGAGCTACCTGGCTTGCAGTCAGTGCTGAAGACCACATGTTGAAACTTGTCAGATTACCGATAAAATTGTAATAGCTGTGACAATTATTCCAGAGTTGTCCCAAAGCCAAAGTTCCACCACCACTTAGAGTCTCACCAGGCCGAAAACTGTAACCAGCTTCATTTAAGATGCCATTATCATAGGATTTCCAGACACCTCCGGACGAAGACCAAGAAAAGCACACATGATGCCACGTATCATCATTTACTATTAAGTTTGTTGTACGTAAGTGAGACCGTATAATTGCTTTCAGCAACTGTACGTTATGCCATAAAAATTCATCTTGATAATAACTGTAATAATGCACGAGTGTTCCGTGCATCATTGTGGTCTTCACCCAGACACAAACAGTCATGGCATTTAGATCCGGAATTTGTGTCGACACATCAACTCTGGTACAGTAACTGAAATAGTCAAGTGCATTGCAATGACCTAGTGAGGTAAAGAGAAAATGCAGAGTTATAACATTCAGTTGATTTTCGATCGGATTTTAACTCACAACATACGATACTCAGTCACCAAACGAAAAATGTTGTCAAATGCATTAACTTGTCGACATTCAATATAGAAGTACGTGTAATTAGTATACGCTTTGTATATCTTACGTCACGTACTCGATATCATTCTATGGTAATTTGTTGGTGACGTAGCAGCATGCACAGAATGTAGTTGCCGGCCTGCTTGACATGCCGACCATGAACGTTAAACTTCACTTACAAACACATAGGTGCTTCCCGAACATTTGAGGATAACCAACGTTGTTGAAGCATCTATACTACAAATCATATCCACAGACAAACATGTGTCTTCTTCTCAATTTTCCTGACGATTAATACACTCAACCTTTTCTAAGCATGATCTAAGAGTTTTATTCTTAATTAAATGATTATCTGGTTGAAGATTTAGGAGTTTGGACATATATCCGAAATAAATGAGCAACATTGATAATAATATTCTCATTTTTGTTTCTCAAGTGCCTGCTGAATATGTACACTGACCTTATTAGTGGGTGTTGTGAAGGATTGGGTGCAGCAATAATTTCAAAATTAATTTCCTTATCACATGAACTGGCCCGTATCTCCACCTGTGTGACGTACACCAGCACAGATAAGACATCCATTTTACCCCTGTAATTTTTGTACCGTTCGTACATGCACGTCGCGACACAGACCGATTTGTCTTGATCGATGCCGTGCTCTCATGGCATTTTGACAAAAAGGTGACTCGATAAATCCAGATATGGAAACAAAGAAGGCGTGTCCAACGAAATTTCGAGTCGCTGAAGCTTTAGCATATTCCCAAGAATCAAATGAAGATACCGTCGATCGTTTTAATGGCTCAGTAACGTCACGGCTCCAGTAGTAAGGCTCAATTTGGACGTCGTCGTACCTGGCGATCGCCAAGCGACGTCGTACCTGGCGATCCCGGTTGGCGATACATCCGAAAGATACACCTCAACGAAAGTTCAACTTAATGAATGAGTACCGTATAATTTTCGGGAAAGCGACATAGAAAGCACATCAAGCATAAAATCATTTGACGAACAACGATAAATTTCCTTCATCACACAAATTATTCCGTTGTTTCTCGATCGGAATCAAACCTGCAGCGTAAGGCCGTAGTGAAGACATAAGCTGTCGACCTGTAGCCTTAACTCTGCAGTGCAGCGCTGTATTTCGAAAGTTGTATAACCGATGTATTTCGAAAGTTTACTCGGACAACACTCACAACAGAACAGAGCTCCCGTCAAGTAACAAATTGGGATGTACCTAAGGGCGATATGTGTGTCACAGCAAACATCAAAGTCCGTAAGACGAAAACATTGACGACTGAGATGGCCAACGGCGGAGACCGGTGACGGCAGTGCCCACTACAAGCGTATAAGCTTATACTCTGTGTGTCATTGATCTGAATCTTTAGGGCTCGCCAAGGTCGTGAACTTGTGGTATTTTAAAATCGACATCATCTCTAAGAATGATAACTACTGTTTCGATCGTGTCATTGCATATAACTTCATAAGTATAATTGCAAATATTCTAAATAACTCAAAATACTATGGTTATCCGTCGCTAACGCGGTGAAAGCTATGTCCGCCGATGGCAGACTTGCCTTGGCATCGGTCCAGCGCGAGACAATGATTGACACGCACACGTGACCGAATATGTATGTCTGCTTGGTGGAGATACCATTCCATGTATTACAATTTCAGCTTAAAGGGGATATAGTCGTCGGAACTGCGCTCAAAGGTCATATGGGACCCATACGACCTATGACAACAATGTAACCAAGGCACAATGGTGATTTGATGACAGTTAAAACATGTCTGTCATAATCTATGATCGTATAATTTAAATGTTGCAGCTATGATGATGAGATGCATCTTGATATCGTGCACGAAATACATTGTTTGTAAACAGAAACTTGCAAAGGCGCAGTTCCGACGACTATATCCCTTTAATCGGACTTATGAATGAAAGTATACTTGTAAACATTTGCAAATCTCCTGGGTTATGGGCCGCTTTACTCATTAAATGAAAGTAATCCGCGTAAAAAAACACAAAATCGCGATTAAAATCATGCAATTTGTTACAATAATTTTGATCAATCCACATAAAAGAAAAATAAGAAGACTATTCATGTGATAAATATATAATCCCATGGAATTTTTCTTTGTTTGACATCATCGTATCCTCGTGTGTTTTTCGCATTGACGGGTTTAAAGTTTAACACCACGATCAATGCTGCCGCGATAGTCAATGAGTCGAGCCGTGGATTTGGAAGCAAAGCTAATATTTCGAACACAACACATATCAGAATAAATACATTTTTTTAATTTTTAAGAGCGACGAGTTCACAAGGTTATCAGTACATGTAAAGGTGCAAGCTATTGTTTTGTCTATGCATATTGTGCAAGCTAATTTTATTCGTGAAATACTACACGTGCAATTGCTAATTTCGTAAACATAATAAATGGTTATTTTTTAAAATTTCATACAACGTTTGCAAAGCAGAATTCTTTGAATGATGTTCGAATATTGACAATAATAACCCCTTTTCGGTAGCGTCCGCTGTGTCGCGACGTCCCGCTAGCACGTTCAATTATTTTATGAATGAACAGTCTTTCCTATTCTTGCTTGAGTTGCATAGAAAAAGCCCTACGAGAGACGCTATTATGTATAGGAGCAGATTCGGCGTGCTCGAAGTAAACCTCGACATCTACAACTGAGCGCAGTCAAGTCAGCTGTGACGCAGCGACGACCGCATAACACAAGCGCATGTTCTTGTAAAATAGTCCCTATCGTTCTTTCCCAGTAATTATCATTGCTGAAAAGTGTGTTCACGGAAAAGTGGGTCTATGCATGTGATAAAGATATAATCCCCCGTATTCCTCACTTTTGTGTCTGTGTTGCGGACTCGTGTAGCTGCCGTATCCCCCCTCGCGTACGGCTCGGAGAGATACGACCGCTACACGGGGAATCACTCGTCCGCGACCCAGCCACACTCGTTCGGAATACAGGGTATTATATATAATTGTCAGCCTAATTTTACTATTTGATTATGGTTATTCAACAATAAAAATACAAACAATGTTTAGATACATGAATACACTTACCCATTACTGTTACGATGAATGAACACGAGGTTGTGTTCCCGGATGAATCTATTGCTTCACACAACACGACAGTCATACCGATTAGGAATTCACTCGATGTATCATGGCTGCAAGACACGTTAACGCTACTTGAATTGTTGATTACTGTTGGAGTTGGCCAAGTCACAACCGCTGATGCTTTTCCAGGTTCAGTGTTTGTATTTAGATTTGATGGACACTGAATGGAAAGACATTCACCGCCTATTGATAAGGGAACATAGGTAGTGTAAATATTACCGTCGAATAATTTAATAATTTTCAGTAATTTTAAAACATCTTTCCGAAAAATTCAATATTATCCATTTGCAATTGCATTTGACATCCTATTATTGAGCATCCAATATAAACTTGCACCAGTCTACCATAAGTTTATGATCCTAACGTCTACAAATCACAAATTTTGCAAATCGTTATCACTGAGTGGCCGATCATAACAGCCGGCCTCTTAATTTCTCCAATTATTGACAATCCCTTCCTCGCGATATTTTTTATGTACGATAATTTACTTGAACTACATGTCAGAAGAGTCTTGGGATACAGATTTAAGTGAAACGTACCTGGCACTTGTACAGGACATTGATTAATATATTCCACAACTGAAAGGTAAGTAGAAAATTGAAATTGTCTTTTTTGCTAATGGAAATTGTTTGAAAGTGGCTGCTTGTTTAAAACTTATTTTAACATATTAAGTGCACTATGGGATAATTAGCATGTATAGAAATGAAAAAAGTATTTTTGACAGTTAAACTATGTATATGAGCCATCTCGTAGTTAGTAGGGAACTTTATTTTGACAATACAATATTGATGTTATCATATTTGAGTAAGAAATGCGCGTTTGTGGTGGTGTGTAGTGCTAAACTCTATCTCAGCTGGTGAGAAATAATGTTACTAGAAATTGTATATTGCTTAGAGTTGGGCAATACCTTGCTTTAATATTCACAGGGAGATTTAACGTAGCACAATATTTCATTAAGTATTTCAGCACACTAAGTTATTAATGCATTGTGCGCTCCGTCTTTTCATTTGTTTAAAATTGAATGCAAATGTAGGTTGTAAATCTTGGAACAAATACGTACCAGTTACGGTGTAGTGATACTTGTAGGACGCCAATGGCATAAATAAACCAATATTTTACACGCCCAATCAAACATTTTAAGCCGTTCGTAAAGGCACAAGTGGAAAAATACAAACACACGTGAAATCAAGGGGAAATGCAATGTGATTTTGCATTGGCAGTCAAGGTTTATTATCTTCAGAAACTAAAAAACTGGTAAACAATGATGAAATAAGGTACCGATATTAATCGTTCGTTTGATGAGCATGACAGACTACAAACAACAAGAACATTACAGGCAGATTTCAATACTTTAACAGGGTCTCATAAGAACCTGTAACAGTCCCTAGGAAGTAACCTCTATTACAGGACCTATAAAATTGGTCAAATATCAGGGGTGTATGAACAGTCTGTATCAGGAATGGTATTAAAGGAATGTATACAGTGATGTAATTTCTGAATGTACTCAGAGCTGTGACCACATGAATGAAAAAACAGGTGTACAAACCGTGGTGTGTAGTGTAAAATTTACAGGGCATGTTACAGGGTCTGAAAATTTGTCAGATTTCAGGGGTGTATATTTCAGAAAAGTTGGCCAATTTTGATGACAGAAATATATACAGGCATGATTGTGAGCACATTTAAAAAATTATTATTGACCCTGTAAAAGGTCTGTATTCCCATTGCTCTGTACAGTCTTCTAAAAACAGTAATAGAACAGGCAGATGTTTCAGGCCCAGTCGCACCACTGTGTCTACAGCATTGTATATTGCCATGTCATCACAGCACTGGCCATAGACCTGTATATATGCCCTTGTCACAGCAATGGGACGTCTTTGCTGACACAGGTCTGTACCACAAGGTTGTGTTAGGGTCTGTGCAGGGCCTGTCACAGGGACAAATGTTTTTCTGATGTGTACAGAGAGTGAGAATGTTGTCTGCTTAAACTGAATAATATTTAGAGACATTAAGGGTTAAAGTCTTTGCTTTCAATGGCTCGATAATGCAGATTTAAATTTATTTATTTTTGTTTTTATTTGATTTTTTAAACAAATTTTTAAAATGTTTGGAAAGTGGTTATTTTCATGATTGGTAATATATGAATATTAAAAAAAATATTTTCAGAAAACTGAATTAGTATAGAAAAACTATGCTTTGAGAGAGCGCCGTACTTGGCATATTCTATACAAATACTACTCCTTTTTACTGGCAATACCGGTTTTTTCCTTAAATTTAGACTCAAATTTTTATTTCCGTGATACTTTCAATACGTACCATGTCATTAAATGTACAAAGATAGACAACAAGATAGGAACACAAAATGCTCCTCTGTTTGAGTATATCTTTCAGTTGTCTGTAAATTGAAATTGTTATGACCATACTATATACAATATTCACCCTAGACTGATTCAAATTGAAGTCCTACCAGCTATATGTGCCTAAATTGGAAAGTTCCTCAAATATGTAGTTTAAGTAGCTAGCTGACGTAAACATTTTGAATGACTTTCATTAATATTTTATCGACTTATTTTCAATACAAACAGCACGTTTGTCTCCTTGAACTTTGATCATGTCTATTCAAATTCCAATAAAAAGTTAATTAAATATGCAAATTAGTAATTAGTGCATATAAAATCGCTAAATGTTGTATCATAGTATCTCAAATACATACTTAGCAATTTTTGTCAACTGTGATCAAATTAATAATAAAGCGAGCCTTCTTAAAGTTGAACACAGACACACAGACACTATATATATATATATATATATATATATATATATATATATATATATATATAATATATAAGTCATTAGCTGAAGACAAAATACTCTATGACTTCAATAATATTATATCATATTATCTCTAAATGTAAATCGCAAGTTTTGTAAACTTTTATCAAATTCATTCCAATATATATCTCTAATTCGGAGAGTTCGTTGAATATTTAAATTAGCGATTTGCTAAACTGCTACATGACTTCAAAGATTTTGTATTGCAATATACTCAATGTACACAGCATGTTCGTCAAATGTGATCGAGGCAATCTTTAGGGGTTATTACACGAAGTTTGGGCGATACCGCGTCGTATTCGAGTGATGTGTCCGTATTTTGACGAGTTGCGCTGCAACGAGTCAAAATACGGACACTTCACTCGAATACGATACGGTATCGCCCAAACTTCGTGTAATAACCCCTTTATCATACATGCATGCTTTGGTTATGACTGTTTTCCTACGGACGTTCCGAAATTAGCGACGAAATCAACTTATATCGACCTTGCTTCCTCATGGCTGTACTTAAAAAAGCTGGTTTCTAAGGAGTGATGACAACCGTATCACTTCTTGATATTAATCCGCTGTCGGGGCATTCCACTTCAAAGGAGGGTTTATGGCACACTTTTAAAGCGAATAATTTAAATATTAAGATGTCGACACAGGTTTTCACACTGTGAAGAAGATTTATTTTTACTTGAAATGGCGGGGATGTAAAAATAGACTGTAGTGTGTAAAATGAGTGTGTTTTCGACTTTTGAAACATACACTCATCCCTTCGCGAAAGTTATGAGGCCGGCCAAAATTGGTTCAAAGTACTCGCGCCGCGCCAACCTTCGATTTCAAACTCGATCATGTCGATCAAGCAGCAGAGAGCATAAAGCAAGCAGCTCTGCAACATCATCTATGAATGCACAGTGGATATAATAGCCGTACCAGTCAGTTTATCTCCAAGAATTATACATGTCCTCAGTCGTCAAATATGCCGAATTTACCATCTTAGAAAGGAATTTGTGAGCGGATTAGGGAAAACGTGAAGTGAGTACACTGTAAGCCGTAGCGTCGTAACTCGTTCGTGATTTTGTTGCTGTACGAATAAAACATTTCAAAGGTATTTACATCGTCTGCTCGTATATTTTCCTTACTGGCTTGCCTAAATAGAACTAAATTTCTTTTACAACAACCTAAACGAAAGTTTTATTTTCCCTAGTACCTTACATTGTCTCGGAAACCCGCACCGGTGGGACCGAACACCATCATGACCTGTGAATCTCACTGACAAGTACAAATCGGAATATAACATGTGCACATCGTCTGTCGTGAATATTTTCAGTGCGGTTGCATTTTTGTGGCTCATTTATGGTTGTAACGATGTAATTCATCACTCAGATGCTTAAACTCGTAAACAGGATCGTAATCTTCGGCAGCGCAAAATAGACGACATGAAAACACCACTGTATGGGATTGGCCGTGAACGATGACAGGTGTCGGGTCGGCAAAACATAGACATTTTCAATGCGTTCGTTTGTATGTTTTGGTACAACTACTTGTACCTAAGTGCGATGCCCATGAACTGACTGCAAAGAACAAAATTTTGACCATAAATCACATTCACAATGACGTTTCGAAGTGTCATATAGACTACGTCTAAGTTTTACATGTATGTGAACATCCCAGCGAAGGTCACGCGTACGCCTAGCTGTAAGTAGTTCGGTTACAGTGAAAATATAATTCGTATTTTAACTAGTTAAAATACGGGTTTATATTAGTACCGTCTAAACAATAGGAGAATGGCAATACAGGCATAGCATGTATGATAAATATATATAGCCTATGAAGATATGTATCCCGTCTTTGGAAATTTCGTTAACATTCAAATCATTAATTAGTTTATCTAAACATGTTCAAACGACATTTTTTACCATCACCGTTATACATAACTTGAAACTGTGAATATGTCAACCTAGATAAATTATAGATCCCTTAATTCATTAAATATGCATAAGACAGACAAACACATCGGTCCGACATTAGCTAACATATGTGAACACATGAGTGCAACTCACCACGAACATCGCCTCGCATATTGAGAGATATCGTATTCCAAGTGAATATGTTGCCACCAGAGAGGCAGCCACCATCGATTTGAGCTACCTGGCTCGCAGTCAGTGCTGAGGACCATATGTTGAATCCTGTCAGATTACCAATAAAATTGTAATAGCTGTCACAATAATACCAGGCTTGTCCCAAAGTCAAAAGTCCACCGCCATATAGTTTCGAACCAGACCGTAACCTTCACCAGCTTCATTTAAGATGCCATTATCATAGGATTTCCAGACACCTCCAGACGAAGACCAAGAAAAGCACACATGATGCCACGTATCATCATTTACTATTAAGTTTGTTGTACGTGAGTGAGACTGTATAATTGCTACCAGCAACTGTACATTACGCAATAAAAATTCATATTCATAATAACTGTAATAATGCACCAGTGTTCCATTCATCATTGTGGTCTTCAGCCAGATACAAACGGTCATGGCATTTAGCTCAGGAATTTGTACAGACATATAAACTTCGGCACAGTAATCAAAATAGTCAAGTGTGTTGCATTTACCTGGTAAAGTAAAGATAAAATGCAGAGTTATAACATTCAGTAGATTTTCGATCGGATTTGAACTCGCAACATACGACGTACGACACTCAGTCGCCCGGCGAAAAATGTTGTCAAATGCAGTAACTCGTCGACATTCAATAAGTGCCATTATTACATTATGTATATCATACGTCATTATGTATATCTTACGTCCCGTGCTTGATAGCAATCTATGGTAATTTGTTGGTGACGTAGCGGCCTGCATGAATGTAGTTGCCTGCTTGACATGCCGACAATAAACGTTATTCCAGTACAAACACATAGGTGCTGACAGAACATTTGAGGACAACCAACTTCGTGGCTGGATCTATACTGCAAATCATATTCACAGACGAAAAGGAATACTTGTGCACTGATTTTACATGTACGGTCTCTTTCTAACTTATTTCACGCCACCTTTTATGGTGGTGATTATTGTTAAAAGGAATTTTATTTTTTTTCATATTTCCCTCCTCATGGAGACAACGCCTACCACATTTCATTCCTTGTAAATAGATATCTAAATATTCAACATAGCCGAAAATGATACCCTTTAATTTGGTCCTTTTTGAATCATTACTGCTTTTACTTTTATCTCTACAGAGAACTGTAAAGACAGGCAGACTGTATGAATGAATACAGACTTACAAGACATTGGCCCCCGCAGTGAGTATTCGTCATTTTGCGACCTATAAATATTGTCTAGACTTTATATAGTTAAGTGTAAAAAACATATCTTAGAGAGAAATCAATACTTCAGTCCAAAGGTTTTTCTGTCATCGAAATTATTTCTGTCATTAAGAATATGAAAAAACCCACAATCCTATTGTACAAAACGAAATATGAACTCATTCATTTATTTTTTTAGTGTGAAGGAAGCAGGTTTTCCTTTCTTCATGCATTTTTGATGAGAGAGGATAAATGCAAAACTCCGCAGAAAATTTAGACAAGGAGCATGCTTCAACAAATTGATAAATTACATTGTTTTGTGCTGTGGAGTTGTCTGCACCTTTGAAAGCTGGACAAAGTATCCAAATGTTATTTTCAGGAAACGATTACGTACGTAGTCACGTCATTTGCTGCCACCTACCTGCGCAAGCTGGATGACCAAGAAGGAATGCTACCAGGATTACTGCCGGAGCGTTTAGCGTAGTTGACATCTTTTCTAAAAGTGTCATCGAAATACCACCTTATCACACTTATCACAATCACACAAAATAACGGAGAGGCGGCAATACAACAGCTTCCTCCTGCCACTCTTTGTTGGATACTGATATATTTTGACATATGCTCGCTTGGATACATTTAATTTACTGTTTTTTTCACAAGGTGATTGATTTCTGTATTGCTATCGACTTTATTTACAGTTTGGTATTAACAATGACAAATACCTATATTGCGTACTTGGTATCGTTAGATTAATATTTTAGAAAGCAATTATTACTCATAATTATGTGAGGAACACCTGCGGTAATATTGTTTCAATCCTATAAAATATGCCGTTTTGCAATGGTGTTATCAAAGGAAAATAAAATGTAAATTATATCACAAACTTTTGCTACAAATTGGCGGTACTTGTCCCATCACCGCACGTATCTTTTGACTTTTGAATAGTGATATGCTACATTGATATTTATGATATATCTTTTATTGAAATCGTGAAATGTCAAGCATATCGTATGTTGTAGCAGATCATACATTAAATAGGTATACCAGTCATTAATTAATGATCAGAAACCACAAATCTCCTACCATTTCAACACTCCAAACAGTTTACTTGAGTCAAAAGATCTAGTGGTCAAGGTAGCAAGTGTCTAGGCCGACATTGTTTATTTAAAACGTTTAACTACAAAACCAGCCGTTCCCAAAATACAAGATGCAGGATTTCCGTAGTCTCTAGATTGAAGTTGAATGAAATGAAGCTGCATCTTAAAACTACATTTTTTAGGGCAATCATGCAAACAAATAAAAAATTGAGAAGGTACTTAGTCCTAACGTCATTGGAATTGTGTTTTTCTTAAAACGTCCAGATTTGATACGCTTTTTGACGGAAAGTTTCCCGTCTCGAAACTGGCAATGAAAGGAATGACTCGTCATGACATAAGTTAACACAGATGACTGGATGCCAGCAAATAATACACAAAGGACATTATTATAGCTTTTTAAATGCATAAACTTATGAACTGAGACTTAATGTAACATACTGGTAAATTGGTATTTCTGTAATACAGGTGCTTTATTATATATTATCGCCTGAATACATGGGTTTGTGTGCCCGCGAGCAGGTGACAATTTGCCCGGCGCCAGGAGGGCAAATTGTCTCTTGCTGCGAGTGCACATAAACCCGTGTATTCAGGCAATAATATTTTTATTACATACCTCTTCACTGTCTATGCTATATGACATTTAGTTACATGCGGGGCATTTTCAAACAATTTCACCATTATTGACCAGCATCAAACAGATTTGAACAAAAGTCAAAATAGCAGTGCGCGCATGGATATTTTACATTTAGCGTTAAGCGTCTACTTTGGCGTTGAAAACGTCGAAGGGCTTCACTGGATCGGGTAACCATGGAAACCGGTCAGTACACCGTTCATCTTCCGGCTAACATCCCGAATGTTCCTATTCAAATCAATGCACTGATTTGTACTCACATCTAGGAATGTTATAAAAAAGCATAACTGCAATGTTCAGAGTTGAAGGACGTGTACAGGAGATTATTTATTTATATGTTAAGTCAATCAATATTGACGTGGATTAGAATGTAATAGGAAACAAATGCATTATAAACTGACTAGAAGAGCAGCTCACTAAACATTATCGCATGACACATTGGAAACGGTGTATTTTGTAGTTGCTGTTTTCGTAATACAGGTACTGATTGAGCTATGGTAAGCGATACAGTTTTTAGTTGTGACCTTTTGAGCCGAAGTGAGGAACAAAGTATTCAGATAATGTAAGCCGTGTTGGCCATTTTGGGATTTAATTCAATGCCAGTCCTTTCATCTGCTAATCTTCCACTTGTAGCACACATTGTTCATTTATGAACATTGTGGTCATAATATGTCTCCGTGTACATACATAATAATATTTGCAAAAGCCTACAAGTAAATTAAAATATCAGTGAACAAGCAAAGTAAGAATATACTTTTTACAATCTCATAAAGTTTTAGTATTCTGGATAGTAAAATCTGCCCTGCACATCTGCCGTCAAGATTGGAAATGACAACGGCCATCGTACGTTGCAGTCATAGATTGTGAAGACTCAGAGAAATAATAAGTTAGCACAACTCTCTACCAGGCACTGTACTCTGCAATGTCATTTACTTTGTGACACACAACAGAAAGGCGATGCAAGAGATGTTTTATCAAATAATCAACATTTTTTTTCGTACTGTTTGATAGGTTAATTGATTAATTGATTAATTTATAAATTGAATAATTACCATGGCAACAAGTCAGACGCAACAAAATTAAGTTACTTTATTTATTTTTAAAGTAATCTGTTGTTAGTATGGCAGTGTTAAAATAATGGACACCTAACGAGCAGAAGTCTGGCATTTCATAGGCGAATCGTATTTTAATTGACGTTTTATCACACCAGTAAATTCTACACACCTTTCGACCTGAGGTCGAGGCTGACTACAGTCAGCCATTTTTATCAGCACCAGTGCACGTATACAGGTAATAATCGACGGCGGTTCAATCATGTCAATTGAATGGCATCGATGCCTTTTTAAGCCTTGCTACTGCGGATAAACAAATTGATTTCTCCTTTCAATTACTTAATTCGACATGTAGAGATATTTACTATCGTCATATACATAATTATAATGACTCCGACACTTTGTCAACAAACAATACGGCCACGCTTTCCAATTAAAAGAGCGGATGCCTTTCAAAAAATCGTGATTAATGAAAACCAATTCGATATGCCACTTTAACTTTAGTTTCTAATGAGGTACGGTCGACAGACAAATCTAGGGGGTCTTAAATGTAAATCACTTATGTAGGCATACACGTATTCGATGTGATGTACCTGCTAGGGGAACATAACAGATTTCACTTCTGGTTGGTTGCATTAATAAAATGACAGTCTATCAGCCAGTGACGTATTCGTGTATTAAGTCATCTTTACATGTTTGCCTATCTAGCTGTAAATATCTGTCACAGTTTCAAAGCAACTGCATTGTAGCCAGTAATATTTGCTTATGTTAATTATGCTATTGAGATCTAAAAGGCAATTAACATTATTATTTCTATTTCAAAAAATTTCTAAAGTGACCTCATCTCGAACATTTTTCGTAGTTTTTACTAAAATATGTGAAACAAGTAAGAGAATACAATGATACCACAGTATTAAAGAGTATCGGAGTTCAATATGATTATCTCATCTCATCAATCAATCAATCAATCAATCAATCAATCAATCAATCACAAGCATTGATATAGGGCCATATCAATTTCAAGGTAATGTTCAAAGGCACTGAATAAGAACACAACGATCAAAACGCTTTTCAAAGAGATGCGATTTCAATGTCCTTTAAACATTTCAAGGTAGACTGGCGAAGATCCAATGATCCATGGCAAAGATTTCTGGCTGTAAACAGCGTGCGGTAGTGAAGAATACACCGCTGTATCTGAATATTTCGTATATGTGAAATCTAACGAAATTAGAAAAGGTACAGTTATTAAGGATAACAGTATACATCTGTAGGCAATCGATATCATATCTATCGACAATTTTGTGACCAAAACGGCGTCAGAAGGAGACTGAATATTGTATTTCTGATCACAACCCCCTCCCAAAAAAAATTGACTAATAATATTGTCTGAAAATATGTCATTAACATAGTTAACATCCAGCTTACAATAGTGTCGTCTCATGCAAACGGGATTAAATCTATAATAAATGTGAGCAGGGGGAAAGTATTTTTTGAGTTTCGATATTTTATTTCAAGAACAACAAAATACTCAACATCTGAATAACATGTTATCTCTTTGTCGTAATATTCTGCGTGCATGGTTTAATTGAAACATCAGGGTAGGTCTAGTCAGTAGACCTATCATGTATTACTGCGGCAACACAGATAACTTTCATTTGTACACTGAAACGCAATCATTTTTAGTAGAATAATGATTGGGGATGTTTGTCCGTTTCAACGTGTGTTTATTCATGTTAATTTTTTTATTAGTCCAGTAATAAACCTTGCGTGACTGATCATTAGCGCATACAACCTTCAGTATTACGCCTTCACCAGGTTTTCTTGAAATTTGAATCAAAACTGACTTCGGACGAATCTTAGATAGTGAGTATCTTAATTGTTTTTTCAAATCTAATTGTAAAATAACAAAGTTACTTATCACTTATGTTTATGAAATACATGCGTGCAAGAACAATATCACTCACGTTGATCTGAAATTTCAACATGTTTACCAATGCAATGGGTAACCCAAGAAATAAAAGCAGGCTTGCCGGCCAATCCTAATCATGGTATTCAATTGAGGTGATGATATTAACTTTGGCCTTCAAGAAAATTCGCTTGCAATGGCATCCAATTTTCAAGCTATGTTCAAGCTATGAACATATTATCAAAGTCAGACAAAATTTCAATGTGTAGCTCTGGTTATTTTTAAGGCATGTGACTAGACCAGCTTCATGTTCTTCAGTATGGCAAAACCCATTTGATATCTTCTTGATGCAATTTGTAAAATTATTGTGTTGAAATGCCAAACTTAATTCAATACTTGAAGAATGTGCGTACACGCAGTGACTGTTAACTATTTATTTCATTGTGAAGAAGTTTCTATTACATCTATGTGCCTTTACAGGTTTACGTATTTAACTTATAAATTGCTGTCGTATTGCGATTTGTTAAGTTCTAAACTTTGTAAAGTTTGTGGTAGTACCATGTGCCTTTCTGATATACGAGTTCGTTCAAAAAGATGACAAAGTCAGCTGCTCAGGATAGAAAATGCACAATTTAATTGTCAATATGCTTTTTTAAATCAACAGGTATTTTGGTCATATTATGTATCCTTACACACATCCTAGCCGCTGTCAAGTTACAAAATAGCTCATTTTGTTGATAAATCAATTATAACTTTCAAGGAAACATTTTTTTCATACAGCACCCGTGGCGATGTCACCGACTTTAGTATATTGACTTAGGAATTTTTCATTTTAATCGCTAAAAAACAAGGCACTTGATAGTCAGTGTGTCGTCTTACTAGGAAAGATTAGGATGGTCAAGTCACATTACTTACACCATATTCGATATGAGCCGATATAGGTTTTATATGTATGATCGATACAAATAACAATTTCAAGATTTTTACGGGAAATTTAAGGTAAGATACGGCAAACGTAACTTGTCGATCAAATTTCAGTGTTCACCGTGGCACACAAGAGCTCACTGTTATCAATAGCGTGTAGGACACACAAGCACAGAATAAACTGCATGCAATAGTGACTTTCTATTGTAAACAGGGAATGTCCGGTGAGAAAACTACTGGCGAAAACGTCTCTGAAAATGTTAACTGTTGAATTGGCTCCGCTGCGCCCCAGTTACGTGTGTTTCGATGTATGATGGCCGCCGTGGTACGGCGGCCACCGTGTATCCATGGAGCTAGAATCGGACGTCGCCCGTTGTCAATGTTTTTGCTTCGCTGACAAACAAACTGCTCTTCCAGATAATTAAAACCATCCTCACACTATAATTTGTACACGCAATTTTCTTTGTCGTAGTCTTTATCGGTAATGTCAAGCATTTTACTGTAACTAGCATCGAACCAAAGTGAAATGAAATCTTGTAGACGACATTTTTTGTGTTTACAAACAAAAATAGTTCCGGGTTAAATTGGTAAATACTCATTAACATAAAGGAATGGCATAATGTTTTTGGTATTGCACTGCAGTGCAAATACCGGTAGTACGCGCGCGCTTCGATGCAACTAAACTGTGGCACATAATTATGTAATACGATTTATAACGCCGCAAGAACATACCGGATACTAATTTTTTTTTAAATTCAGGTGTGACTTTTTTAGGTGTGAGTCAAACACAGATTGATTAGTGCAAAAACTGAAACAAACAAGCAATGAATATAATTTATATGACAATGTTAAATCGCAATATTTTAAATGTAGTATTTTATACATTAGGAGATGTATCCGTCGAACGTTAAATAAGACTATGTTCTGTATTAGAATAAGGTCTTCTGCCAGTTTTCGTTTACACTGCTCCTCTTCTTCTTTTATTCTATCGCTGGATGCGAAGTTACGTTTACTGCAACGACTTACACTACAACTTTCAGTTTATGCGATATAAGCTGAAACTGAATAAATAGTTATTCACGATTTCCGATGATAATCTATAAAGATAATAATAAAGAAAGGAAAAACGTTGTCATGATATTTGACATTTTGCCTCAGTTATGTCTGATATCAAAGTTTCATATAGTCCATATATCTTTCTTTTATGAATATGACTTTGTTTGTGTACCGTCTATTTACTGTCTGTTCTGTGCTGTTTTGTGTCTATGTTTACAGCTATTGTCTTACAAATTTTGACCTAGTGTTATTGGATTATGGATTGGTATGATTGCGATTATTTTTTTTCATCAAAGTTCTTCAGAATAACACATTTGCTTTTGTATTTACAGAGTCAATTATGTATTGAGTGCGGCTTCTGTGATTCCTAACAGCAATTGGTTTCTTTGAACTATTCTGTCTTTGCTTGCAAGTAAATTTGAATCTCTTTGTCCTCCATTCCTCTTCCTCCGCTAACCATTTTTTCTCACCTTGCTGAAGAATAATTCCGGAATCATACGGTTGTAAATGTGGTCAGATGATTGCATAAGCACAGGGTTGAAGTCATGTGCGATGTTGGTGATACCTTGAACGAATACATATGAAAACGTGTATAAATTATAGCTGTTGGATCATGCATATTTATTTAATCATATTTTCGTGCTTTCGATTCAACATTAGGACCACTTAAAAGCGCCCTCAAACGATCAGTCTAAGTGACGATTAATCTAATCAAAATCACAAATGCAAAGGTTCATATTTGTTTAGAAACGACCGCTGTTTGATGACAATTAAATCTTTTCGGGTTCTAAGGTAAATGTAAGTATGATCCTGTTTCAAACATTATGTAACATTCCCCACAGTTTGCGTCGTTTCATATTTCAAATTAAATGTTAAGTCACAAAATAATAGTGTACCTTACAACCATTGCTATGCCAGGAACCACTTTGCTCGTCCATGAAAGTACAGGCAGTTTGCTTAATTTCCATTGTCAAGTTCACATCATGTCCTGAGAATTCGGAGAAACAGGACGTATTACACAATGGAATAACAAAATTTCAAAGAAACAACAACCAAATACTAGTTGAATAACTCATCTGCTGTTGTTTAATAGGACAATCAACTTTTATTTTTAACTTAAAATGTTTTTGATGACTGTGCATAAACTATAGATATTATTATGAACATCTCAAATATACTGCTATGGCGGGGAGTGCCTGACATCCATAGAGACATTTCCATATCGTGCACAGGCTTAGCTGTTCATATGAAGAAACACTTGTCATATGCTGAGTCAATATTTTGGGCAGAGTTTGCATATAAAAAGTAGAATTAAAAGTAGCCCACACTAAACCAATTGATGATTAGTATTTGTATGGATATTTTATGGTTGGACTTCACCTAACTTCTAAACCAGTCAAACAGTCACACAAATATCAATGCACAAAAGGGATTTGGTTTTGCCTGCGTCTCTTGATTGCATATTCGAATGGCAAATGTAACTGCGTTATGTGTGTCCTGGACAGCGATAAACTATCGGGATCGTCGGATTAACAGTTTATTGTACTCACTCTCTGGAATACTAAATGTTAAATAGTATTCTCCGGTCTTCATAAAGTAGTTCTCAGGGATAAACATATTTGAATGGTTCCCACTGAACTGGACATTAATAGAGAACTGGTAACCACGGTAATGATCCGAATACTGAACCAATTCATTGAACACGTATGCCGTAGTATTCAAAAACAGAGGCATTGAGTTTCTTAACATGATGATAACTGCGTGGTACAATTTTGGTATCTGCATGGGCAATAATGCATTAAGAAGTACATTTGAGAAAGAATAACACTATATCCTGGAACAATGGCGAGAGCGTCTGGAATATGACTTTGAGAACTTGTCCTTTATTGCTCGTCATTAGGGAGATTTTGTGATTCGATTCATTCAGACTAAATGGATGCATATTCCTTTCTTCAAAAATTACGATACCCTACTCCAAATCTGTCTAATACACCAATCTATCATTATATATATATATATATATATATATATATTATATATATATATATATATATATATATATATATATAATATATATCTGTTACGTAAGGATTGGTAATTTAAACATTTATTCTCCCAGTGAAAGTACATTTGATATATGACCAAGGGTAAAATCCAGGGAACTATTAAATTTAAAATCTATACAAATCGCTGAATATGCAAATTGGCTAAAAATCAGTTTGTCATGCCTATTTAACTTTTTACCTAACAAAACCTTAATATGATTGATGTAATTACAGCTCCGATTGAATTCCGTGCAGTCAGCTTTGATAAACCACCTTAATTATACAGAAAAGCATTAAATATGCACACATGTTAATAATTAGTCTGTCACGCTCATCAAACTTTCGGCGGTGTGAAAGGTAAATGTAGATGACGTCACACAGAAGTCTGATTGAAGTAAATGAATCAGCATTCTTCCAAATCGAGTAGTCATTCCTTAAATATGCAAATGAGCTAGCGATATATTTGTGAGCTCATCTAACTTTGAACACAACAAATGTCAGTGTGACACAAAAAATCATAATAAATTTAATATTAACCTAATTACCATAAATCGCTAAGTATTCAAATGAGCTAATAATAAGTAGGGCATGCTTACGACTTTTTTATAACATTTAAAATCACATAAGGTTTCATCATAAAACACTTCAGATATTGCATGTACCCCCCCCCCCCATCATCGTTTTCTCAACTATCAAAATAGTACAGCCAATGGAAGGTATAAGAAGATACCAGATACTATTTTTTTAAGTTAAGCTGTGAGATTTTTAGTTATGAGTCAAATAAAAATTGATTACGCATACAAAAACTTGCAAAAACAGAAACAATCAAGCAATGAATATTTATAATATGGCAATTCTCAATTGCAAAGTTTTAAATGTTATTTTTCATGTACTAGAAGATGTGTAAGTCAAACGCTAAATACAAGTATGTTCTGTATTAGAATAAGGTCTTCTGCCAGTTTTCGTTTACACTGCTCCTCTTCTTCTTTTATTCTATCGCTGGATGCGAAGTTACGTTTACTGCAACGACTTACACTACAACTTTCAGTTTATGCGATATAAGCTGAGAGACTGAATAAATAGTAATGCGCAACTTCCAATGGTAAATCCGTGAAGATAAACAACAGTAAAGAAATTAAAAAGTTATCACGAATTTTGCCATTTTGTTTCAGTTATGTCTAATATCAAAGTATTGTCAAATCTCTTCAGAATAATAAATTTGTATTTTAAACATTGCCTTTGTATTTACAGAATAAATATGTATTGAGTGTAACTTGTGCGATTTCCAAAAGCGATCAGCAGAACTATTCTGTCTTTGTCTGCAAGTGAATTTGCATCTTATCATCATTGCATCATTTGTCTCCATCCCCTTCCTCCACTCATACTTTTTCTCACCTTGACGAAAGATATTTTCGGATTCATATTGTTGTGAATGAGGTCAGATGATTGCAAAAGCACAAGGGTGAAGTCATGTTGGATGCTGGTGACACCTTGAACGGATACATAGGAAAGGTGTTTTAAATAATAGCTGTCGTATCATGCATATTTTTATATAATAATTTTCGTGCTTTCGATTCAACATCAGAACTTATTAAAAGCGCCCTCAAACAATCAGTCCAAGAGACAAATAATCCAACCAGAGTCACAAAGCGTCAGAAATGCAAAGTTCACATTTATTCAGTAACGATAGCCGTTGATCACACATAAACCTTTCCGGTTCTAAGGGAAATTTAAATATGTTTGTTCCTTTTTGGAAATCACAGCCAATGTTCATCACAGTTCAGTCTTTTCATATTTAAAATCAAACCTTAAGTCGCAGACTAATGGTATACCTTACAACCATTTCTATGCCAGGCACCAGTTTGCTCGCCAATGTAAGTGCAAACAATTTGCTTAACATCCATTGTCAAGTTCACATCATACCTACAAAAAGGAGAAAAGGACGTGTTACCCTGAAGAATAATAAAGGTTCCAAGAAACACTATCCGAATACGAGTTAAATAACGCCTCCGCTGTTGTTATATCAAAACATCAAGTTTCATTTTAACAACAGTGTCTTTTGATGAAATGACAAATGCATGAACCAAAGATATTATCATATATGCCCCGAATATACTGATACGGGAGAAAGTGCATTACTTTCACAGAGAAATTTCCCACATCATACACAGGCCTAGTCTACATAAAAACAGTGGAATTCACAAGTTTTCCACATTAATTATACGGTGCCTTCAATCGGGTTTGAACTCACCACATACGCCAGCCAGTCATCTAGCGGAGAAGCCACAGACAGAACCGCTCGACCAATTCCAACTTAAAAAGGGCTGTTAAATAATCCGCTAAGCTGTTACAATTTCTCTGACTGCGACCCGTTCACACGCTGTAGAGTTCATGAGGCACTCACGCTTAAACGCATCGCACACACAAATCTTATAGAATCAATGAATACATCGCTTAACCTGGGCGAAAGACAGCCTCGGGGACAATTCTGTCCACCAGCAGAGAGATCAACCCAGGGAAGAAAGTATGGTGTTCTCAATAGGGTTCGAACTCACAACGTAAGGTTAAACTGGGCGAAAAACAGTTGATGATCAGCTTTGCATAGATAATTTTACGGTTGGGCTGCAACTAAATTCTAAACGAGTCAAACGGCCACAGAAGTGTTAGTCCGTAAGGAATGTGGTTTTATCTGTATCTATGGATATCGTACTTGAAAGGCAAATGCAACTGCGGTATGTGTATCATTTGCACTGATTAATATCGGGGTCGTCACAGTTTATTCTACTTACTTTCTGTAATAGTAAAAGTCAAATAGTATTCCCCGTTCTTAATAAAATAGTTCACAGTGATAAAAATACTTGAATGTTTCCCGCTGAACTGGACATCAATAGAGAACTAGTAACCACGGTAATGATCAGAATACTGAACCAATTCATTGAACACGTACGCCGTAGTATTCAAAAATCGAGTTTCTTAACATGATGATGACGGCATGATACAATTTACGTACCTGCATGGACAACGAATGAAGCGTTAAGAATAAATAGAAAATCACTCTAGATCCTGGAACAATGGCGACAGCGTCTGAAAATGTGACTTTCAAAAGTTGTTCTTTATCAATACTTCGTTAGAGAGATTTTGTGACGCGATGCATTTACCAAGCAGATGCATATGCTCCATTCTCTAAACACTACGATAACCTTATCCAGTTAGTCTATCATAAAAAAGTTCTCAATCAATCAAAGTTTAGCTTTCTGGAGACAAACATGTAAACAACCATTGCGAAGAGCTTATTTATTTGCCGTATTATCATTTCATGATGAAAGCTTGATTTTATGACTCTTAAAAATGATTGACAGGATGCAGTCGCTCTTTTTAAAAATGATAATAAAACATGCACACTCAATACACAAATGTAAACATACAATCACATAATTATGTACTCCCTATCAGCACACAAAAACCTACCTACCTACCTACCTACCTATCTCTCTAACTACCCATCCACCTGATTGACCGACTTGTAAAACTTACTGACTGATTGACTGACTGACTGACTCAGTCACTCGCTCACTCAATAAATCATTCAATAACTATCTGCTGACTAAGTAACTAAGTAAGTAGGTAAGTAAGTAAGTAAGTAAGTAAATAGCTAGGTAACTAGCTAACTTACTAACTTACTAACTAAATAATTAACTAAGTAACTAAGTAACCAATCACAACCAACCAACCAACCAACCAACCTACCAACTAACCAACCAACCAACTAACTGAGTTAATTAGTAAAAATAGTCACTGTTGTCTGTATATACTATCTTGTACCTACCTCAAAAAGTGAACCAAAATATGTAACATCTTCCTTCTTCAGATAGTTGCTTTCCATCAATTTACTTTTTCCAGGGATTTGAGGATCACCGGAAATCATAACTTGAATGTATTCCTTCGTATCGTTCACTAAAAGACAGAAAAGGGACAACAAGTCATGAAAGCTAAATTTCTTCAAAGAGAACCATGTTATAATTATTCCTTAAGAATTACATTCCTTTAACTGATGCAACGCTATATTGGGATCTTGTCTTTGTAATACCTGTGAAAGACCATTGCCTTTGCGTTGACTCAAAAAGGCTACACCGTTAAGCTAAATAATGTTATTTCATATAAAACAGCTAAAACAATATCACAAAAGAATGCAGCTTTTAGTGTGTCTTGATATACAATGGTACTTTTGATTTAGGAAACAGGTAAGCATTTCTTTTTCTCCTGGAAATATGATGAATACAACTTCTCGTCTTGCTGACGCAAATCAGTTGTGCAGCGGTATTGTTGAACACCGGATTGCAGCCCGGAGTTACATGTAATTGTTAGCAAAACATTGGACATTATACACTTAACGGCTTTTGATGACTGATTAAACCGTGAATCTCGCTCAGCCATTTTGCAATTCTGCAAGTCAAACTGTACACTAGTGACAGAACATAATGGTAAGACATTTAAGAGGTAGAGACAAATAATGCTTTAAGTTAAATTATAGTGTCCTGCTCCTACTCCTTTTTGCTGTAATAGCCTTATCATTAAAAAAAGAATACACGTACGTAGGTACGACTGTGACCTCAATGTACGCTAATTTGTCCGATGTATGAAAACGTGTCTACCGACGGGAAAAAGAAATTTGTAGTTTAATTAACAATTTGTATTTATATACGGTTAAATACCTTTCACTTCATTGCCTGCTCTGTCCGTGAAAGACAACGTAAGAATGTCATTCAGCGAAGAGGCACTTGCAACATTGTCTCGTTGCAGCGATCTTCGTTTGACACGTGTCACTTGTATAGAATAATAAAAAAGGAACAATTTTCTCTGTTAATTCGCTGATATGGTGAAGTCAGGAGCATAAAGAGGCCCATTCCTACATATCGTGATGTTTGATTTTATTTCTCTTGAGACGAGCCAATTGCGAGAATATTTCTAAGGGGTGAATTTGTAAATAGAAACATTCAGTTTGAAAGGTTGAGATGACCCCTATAATAGAGTGATTGACCTACGATGAATTTGAGCAATTCGTTAAATTTGTGCCCAAGCGTCATTTGCGGCACTACCATAGAGAATGACAGAAGGAGTCGTGTACTAGATGAAGATTTGAAGATTGCCTTCATATGTTTTATCAAAGAAGTCAACCTGAAGAAAAGGAGTGGCCGAGATAATGATGATGTGTTAATGACAATTATGATACTTGATCATGAATTTCTGTCGAACTGACTACATTAAACCTGTTCTAATATCAAATTATATCGCATTGACATTTTTAATCTTTTGAAACTAGCTAACACGTGGAAAACCTCCCGGCTTTTTAAAGAGTACTTTTTGTGTTTTATGACATATTTAGACCAAGAGTTCATTGTTGTTCATCGTAATTTTCATGGTTCAGGAAATTCAGATTTATATATTAAGTGCACTACTTGATGTTTTGAACAAATACTGCGCATGACCTTGCTCATCAGATGACACTTTTCTAAAGTTTGGACCACAGCCATGATAATCTATATACTATCTATATACAATCTATATATAATCTATATACACTAACGGCTGAGCTTTCTCCAAAAATACATATTTTCATAACACTTATTACTGTGCTTCTACTATGATTTATTTGAGCGGACTTTGTTTACATTGACATATTTGTTACAAACCTTTAGCAACGGATTGCTTCATAACTGAATTTATTCATGTTACTTTGTTGTGATTCTGAAGTAAATTCTCAATACGGCCAGATTTCCCACCATGCTTAGCATGCCCCTGTAATGGCCGTACAGATTGATGCCGCGTGCTGCTCTCAGACAGTAAAACCTTGAGTTGAAACGTATTAAATCCATGCTGATAAATTATCTTCATTGTCACCTGGAATGACCAGCGAACAATATCTCGTCACTACATATTCCCAAAAACATAATGGCATTAAGCATCGAGGCATCCAAAGGAAGATATTTGTTTAATATTATTTGAGTCATTTAAACAAATAAGGAAAGGATTACGGTCGGCTAGGTTATAAAATGGCATTTTCGTTTTGTTTGACATAAACAGGTAAAGCTTAATGTCAATAGCATTGTACGGGCGAGTTCCGTTTCCTGAAAATTGTACTTACTATTCTATTTAACGATCCTTCTCCAGTTGTCAAGTTGTAGAAAAGCTTATCTGCTGCTGGCAAACTGAAACCGTTACCATCTCCCACTTCTATGGAGGAGTTGCTAAGCTCGTTTGGCGAGTCACTCTCTAAATTTAACTGAAGCGATCGTGAGTCCAATACCACGGGTCCACTACCAGGTTTTGTACTGCGCAAAACAAACTTTGAAACCTTGTCAGCCATATCCATCACAGATTCTGCCACCAGATCCCTTGCACCGTTGCTGTTCTCAGTTTCGGAGGGTGAAGACGGAGAGAGTTCGACGACCGCGTCTGTCACCTTTAGTATACCTGACAATGTAAACATATTGAAAGTTGAATCTGAAAATAATACTCGTTTGGCCCTCTAGAAGAAATGGCGCAGCAGCATCAAAGCACAATACAATTGTGTCTCTTTCTATGATATTTGAAGATATGGATTATTTTAACGTAGTGAAATATTTATTTGTTTAATATTGACTCTCTTGCAAAGAAAATGAAGAGAAGATAAATAATTACTTCGTTAGAGCTTTAAAAGAGACTTAGCCTTCCAAAACATTGTAACTAAGAACGTTAATGATCGTGTACAATACGCGTCTCAAGATGTACAAGTGATTGTACTTACCGTTAGCCATGGCTTTACTATCTTCTTGGGATACATTCAAATTATCAAGGCCAGAAATGGCGTCTGATAATTCGCCAAGGCGTTGGATAATCTGTTGGGGAAAATTAGTGACTGTCGATGAACTTGTGTTCTTCAGTAAACCGAACACTCAAAGAGACCATGTGTAATCAAAATTCCCATTTCATTTAATGTTTCTCATGTATATTGAATTAAATGTACTGATCACACATGCAACACATCGCATCTACAACGTATCTTGGTCCGTCTAAAGGGAAGTGAAGAATTTTAACTGGTATCAATGTTAACTCCTACGACACTAAAAATCTAACAACATTGATTTTTCCAGCTGGACTTTGACCCCGCGCAATCAAAGAAGGGCATCAAATAGGATTTGGGGCGACCGTGACCCTTTTATGCGCACAACTGTTGCTGATAATGGTACATGTTTGTTGGTTCATTTGTTGACTAAGCAAATTATGACTGAGTGTTACAGAAATTTATCGAATTTCGACTTCGGGAGAAATACCGGTCGCCATATTGTTTGTTTTTACTGAATATAACGTTGAAGATCGATGCAAAAAACCCGACGACATGGACGAATGTTTAACGTAGAACGAAAAGAGTATAAGTCCAGTATTTTTGTCGGAAAGGACAAAATTTGCTTGTGCATGTGCTCATCGTTTTCACATCATTTTGTGTTGAAAATCGAGAGTTTCTTGGCAGTTAGTATACTTAAGTCATTTGTTGACAGCCTCGAATTTGTTCCATTTTGCAACTGAATAATAGGCTTGATTATTGCTGTGATTATTGAGAAAATTAATATAAACATGAAAAATTGTTTAGTTGTTGAGATACATTTCAAGTGTCTGCCATGGAACTTGGCGCTGTGATACGAGATTCTCAAAATAATTGCATTGAACTTTTCGGAAGTGGTCAGAGTGTATGAAAAAGCATCATTGGAAAAAAATCGACATTTAAGCTTCCATCTTGAATGTACATGTACTGAACAGGGTGTGTATTCATCTCTTGATCGATACAAATTTGTGCAATCCTTCAAGAGGACAACCTGGGCGATTCTGAATCTCATCAAAGTGGAAAACGAAAACTGAGCTCATTCACCAAAAACCGTTTGTGTGTTGGATCATCGCTTGAAGAATCAAGATTTGTGGATAGATATCCAAAATAAATGTGCAAAAGTTATCATATCATACTCTTAATTTTGTTTCTCCATTCACGTCAGTATAACAGCAAGATAAGGCATGACTTACTAATTATTTGGGCACTATGTATAGATTTACCAACACAGTGAAAATTAATTATGGGTTGGGATTTAAGTACTTTTGGCTTTATCCGATAACTTTAATTACTTCTCGTATTTGCGTCTGCTTGTCTGCCGTATTACCGTTTGAAATAACTTAGCCCCCCCCCCCCCCAATAAAACTCTGTTTCTCATTCTTGGTCTCTTACAAAAATAATGCGTTGACATGGATTTCATATTTATTATCCTTATTTTTGAGCTCATTAGCTCCGCCTCTCGACAAAAAAATCAATCAGCAAGGTTTGAATGCGATGGTAGTCAGGTTCTCCACAAGGGGATTTCAGGGGTTTGCCACGCCTCTTTTTGGGAGCAATCTATTGATATGTTAATAGCTTACAAAAGAATACAGCTTCACAACCAAAGAATATGCAAATAATGCATGGCTATGTCTTTTGTTCCACGCAGTGGACAACACTAGTAGTTCCGAAACTCAGCGTTAAGACGATGCTAAAGTAAAAACTATACACTTGCGTTGTATGTGATCCTACTGTAAATGTTCATTTTCTGGCTTGCCCAAAAAGTGTCATTTGTTCAAAGAAGTTTTTCAAGTGAACTTAAAAAAAGGCTGCCTCTGCAGATCTAGATTATTGCAGGCGAGAATGAGAAACAAACAAAAAAATTCTTTTTTAAACTCAGTAAGTGTGCATGCTACGGACGAGGAACAAGGATGGATTACTATGCTGTAAAAATGCGTGTGATCCTCTTCACTATGAAGCTACTAGTCTTTTTAGTTAAGAGGAGGAGCGATGGATGTCAAAAGTATGTTTGCTCAATTGAGCCTGCAAAAGCTTTAAAGTAGGTTTAAAAAACCCCTAAAATCAAATTTTAACTTGTCAAGCAAACTTCAAAAATATAATGCAACTTGCCTTTTACTGTGATGGTAAATGAACAAGCAGCCATATTGCCAGAAGGATCCGTTGCTTTGTAAGACACAACTGTACTTCCGATAGAGAAATTGCTTCGAGGATCATGAGTGCCTTGGACATGCATAGTTCCTGAATTATCTGTGGCTATGGGCAATGGCCATGTCAGTGGAATTGTTGCGTTTTAAATGTCAGTAGTTGTCGAAATGTCTTTTGAACAATTAAATACAGGATTTTAATCGTCTGTAATTGGAAAAAAGTAAATATTGATAAAAAACAAGTGCAATAAGCTTGTTGCACCAAGTAGACTATTAAATAAAGTAGTATGAAGATCACAATCAGAAGAGGATATATATTTTTGAAGAATATTGCAGTGTAGGGTTAAATTAAGTCGAAAAAAATGATGTCATTTTGATGTCCCACGTTTCCCTCGCAGCTGTTAAGGGGTTGACAGTATCAATTAAACCAAATTCTGTCGAAAATTGAAAAAAAAACACATTTCTCAGATGGCAATAAACAAAATTATTTCTCTTTGCATGACGACTGTTTGCATGGCAACTCGAAATATTAGTGTATGTTCTAAAGCTCGCTTACTTGCGAGAAATACAATGCGAAGCTTTATAAATGAGATCAAAGTTATAATAATTAATCTACGATACGTTTTTTAAAAACGAAAAGTGCATCCAAGTTGTGAAATTGTAGTATCGTTCTTTCAAAACAGGAAAATAAAAAGTACAAAAACAAACTTGGAAGTATTGCAGTATTTAGTGCAATGGCTAATTAAACCAGTTATCACATGAACTGGCCCGAATCGCCGCCTGTGTGACGTAGAACAGGACGGATAAAAAATCCGAATTACCCCTGTTCTACGTCATCAACCGGAACTTTTTCCTGCACTTCGCCGTGACGCTTTCGTGCACAGACCGATCTGTTGCGATTAATGTCATGCTCTCATTACATTTTTACGAAAAGGTGATGCGATAAATTCAGACATGAAAACACGGAAGGCAGCTCTAACGAACTTTCGAGTCGCTTAAGCATTTGTAGCTATTCAAATTTAATAGTTTGAATGAAACTGCCTGCCTGCAAAACGTGCACAAGTCATCATCAGCGAATGTTGTGAAGATTTTTGTATGGTATGTAAATCTTTTGAAATAATTTCCTTATTAGACTAATTCGGCCATTTGATTATGGTTATTCAAACTTAAAAATGTTAACTTTAAAAATATAAATTAAACCTGTCAGAGGAAGAAAATCACTGATACTTGAGCAAACTTACCTGTTACTGTCAAATTGAATGAACACGAGGCTGTGTTACCCCATGGATCTCTTGCTTCACAAAACACAACATAATCACCAATTAAAACTTCAGACGATGAACCGTGGCTGCAAGACACGTTAACGCTATCTCAATCGTTAACTGCCGTTGGAGTCGGCCAAGTAACACTTGCTGTTGCTTTAAAAGGTTCAGTGCTTATATTTAGATTTGATGGACATTGTATGGAAAGACAGTTTCCATCTGTTGATGAGGAAATATAGGCAGAGAAAATGTTATCGTTGAACAATTGGATAATTTCCTCTTGGGAAAATCCAATATGATACATCAGCAATTGCATGTTACCATTCGTGGTATCGAGTATCAAATATAAACCTACACTAGTCTTCCATAAGCTTAAGATCCTAACGTCTGCAAATCACAATTTTTGCAAGTACTTATCCAATATACGCCCCTGGAAGCCTAATCATCCACAGATAGCCTCTCAATATCTCCAGCCATTGAAAGAATGTTTCTCGTGATGTTTTGATGTACGATAATTTGCAATGGCAACATGGCAAAGGATTATCCGAATTCAGATTGAATGAAACATACCTTGCACTGGTATAGGGCATTGTATGTCGTATTCCACAACTGAAAGATACGCAGAAAATTGAAATTGTTGTTTTTGCTAATGAGACATTTGTTTGAAAATGGCCGCATGTGTAAAATTCATTTTTACATAATAATTGAACAACGGGATGAGCATGTATAAAAATGAACAAAATGTCCATATGTTGTGAACAGTAAAAGTATATATAATAACCGCACCTCAATTGGCAGGAAACTTGACGTTGAGAATTTTTTATTGATGTTTTCATATTTGAGAAAGAAATGCGCATTCAAGGTGGTGTGTATTGCTGAAGTCTACCTTAGCAGGTGAAAATAATGTTGCGAGAAATTGTATGTTGCTTATAGTCGGAGCCATGCCTTGCTTTAATATTCACAGGAAAAATGTCGCACATTATTATATTAAGTGTTCCAGGACACAAAATTTTTAAAGCATTGTACTAGCTGTCTTTTCATCTGAGTGTTTAAAATTGAATGCAAATGTTATAAACCTTGTTGCCAAAGAGATAAATGAACTAAAATAGGTATAGGTTGCCAATGACATAAAATGAATTAAAATTGTACACGCCTAATCAAACACTTTCTAACCGTTCGTAAACGCACAAGCGATGTGCAAAAACCAATAAAAATCCATTTTCGGGAAATTTAGGTAGGTATTATAGGAAATGTATGCTGTGGAGCAGGCGGCTTATTACACGTACTCTTTACCATTACTATCCCTTTATTCTGGCAATACCTCTTCGTGTCTTAATTTTAGACTCAACCCGTTATTCCCGTGATGTACTAAGATTTATAATCAGATAAGAACAGAAAATGCTTCCGTATTATAGTTTATATTGCAGTTGTCTATATAATAAATTTCTATGACTAACTCTCTCTATATACAATACTCACCATAGTTTAATTTCAAATTGAAATCCTACAAGCTTTGTGTCCGTGCTTACGAAAGTTTCTCAAATATGCAATTAAGTCACGAGCTAATGTAAAAAATTAATATTTAATCATAGTATTTTAAATGCACACAGCAAGTTTTGTCAACTTAAATCAGGTCTTTTCCGATATATTTCTAATAAGGACAGTGAAATAAATAAGCAAAATTAGTAATTAATGTATGTAAAAGTGCTAAAATAACTTTCAACTATATTATATCATAGTATCTACATTATACTTAGCAATTTTCGTCAACTGTGATCAAGTCGACTCAGATATATATTCCTGTTTGAGAAAGCTCGCTAAATAAGCAAATTAGTGATAGGCTGAAGACAAAATACAAAATGACTTTAATAATGTCATATCATAGTATCTCAAAATGTACATAATAAGTTTCGTAAACTTTGATTAAGTTAATGCAGATATATTTCTCTAATTAGGAAAGTTCGTTAAATATCCAAATATGCTTGACTGAAACTGCTCAAATGACTTAAATAATGTTGTATCACAGTATCTTCAATATAAGTAGAAAGTTTCGTCAACTTTCATCGACCTAATCAAGATATATCCGGTATTTGGAAATTTCGATAAATATGCAAATTACAATTAGTTGATCTGAAATGTTTTAGCGACGTAGACTGAAATTATTTGGCATTCAAAAATACAAAAATGGCATTGGACAAAACGATGTGTAAACACATCATTCTCTTTATTGTTACTGAAGCCGGGTGCATTGTACTAATATCAGGGGATAAATACAAAACAGCGTGCGAAAGCTTAGGCAAGGAGATTTCTCAACAACTTTGTTTTGTACTGTAGATTTGTCAGATGTGAGCCAGATAAAGTTAAGCTATCAACACAGAGTTGACAAATGAAGAGCCTATAAAAGGTGGACAAACTATCTAAATGTTATTTTAAAGAAACGACATTGTATTGACATCACTTTGCTGCCACCTACCCGCGTAAGCTGGGTGACCAAAAAGGAATGCTACCAGGATTACTGCCGGAAGTTTTATTGTAGTTGACATCTTGTCCATAAGTCTCATCGCAATATCACCTGATCTAAACTGCGAAAAATTACTAAAAGGTGGATTTACACCAGTTTCCTCCTGCCACTGTTTGTTAGGTACTGCTATATTTAGAAGTACGCTTGCTTGAATGATGTCATTTATTCTTGTTTTCAACAATGTGATTGATTTCTTTATTGCTGTTGAGTCTGTTTAAACGATGACAATTACCTTTATTGCGTACCTAGTGTACGTTAGACTAGTATTATAGGTTGTTATTGTGGATAATTCTATGAGGAACACCTGCTATAATGTTTTTCCATGCTATAAAATATGAAATTTTACAATGGTATTATCAAAGGAAAATAAACATGCAAATTATCACAAGCTTTGCAACTAATTGGAAACACTTATGCCATAGCCTCATATGTTGGTTCGCCATTTTAAAAGTGACGTGCTTCATTGACATTTGCGAGGGAACTTTTGTTGAAATCCTGAAATGTCAAGCATATCGTACGTTGTATACCATCATGCACTGCAGCTATTATGTGATATTTTACAACTAGGATCAGTACAGGAAAACTCCAACGACCTTTTTCTGAATAAAAATAACTGTTTGATTCCCGAACTCGTTCTTACACCAGTATACTCAATTCTCAGTGTATGACGGAATTCCTTACAATCTTTTCAAGTATCCTTATTATGGATAGCTTCTGCCCTTCACGTGTGCCTTGAAAAATATGGGAACGAAAATAGCCAGCGAACCTTGCAGTCATAGATTGTAGATATTCAGTAGAAAGGAGATGCATAGGATGTTTTATCAAATAATTAATATCGTTTGTGAGATTGTTTAATAGCTTGATTGGCTGATTGATTAATTGGTTGAATAATAGCACATTATGCACAACGACATAAATTTAGTTTTTGTTTTATATGTTCCGTGTATGGTAATACTTTAAAAAATGCACTGCATAAAAACTCCATACTACTTAATGTGTTAGCACGGATTAATGCCTGTAGTTTAGTTGAATAGTGCATGTACAGATGAATACAGTCAAGAATCCAATTATAGTATTTAGCAAGCCTGTATTCATGTGGATTCATGTGAATTCACGTGTATTATTCTATAAGGCAGGCAACTCAGTAATGTCAATTTATCTGTACTATTGCGTCTTCATGCAGTGATGGATACAAAAGAGACCAGATCTATTGTTTCGTAGGCGAAACGTATTTAATTGATATTTTATGACACCAATATATTCAACACGTCTTTCGACTTGAGGTCGAGGCCGGATACAGTCAGCCATTTTTCATCAACCTCAGTGCACGTATACAGGTAATAATCGACAGCGGCTCAGTGCAATGATATTGACGCCTTTTTATGCCATGCTTCTGTGGATAAACAAATTGATTTTGCCCTCTAAGTACTTAATTCGATATGTAGAGAAGTTTACGATCATCATAACAATAAATATAATGAATCCGACACTGTGCAAAGTTCATGTGGATTTATGTGAATTCACGTGTATTATTCTATAAGACAGGCAACTCATTAATGTGAATTTATCTGTATTATTGCGTCTTCATGCAGTGATGGATACAAAAGAGACCAGATCTGTTTTGTCGTAGGCAAAACGTATTTTAATTGATATTTTATGACGCCAATAAATGACGCCAATAAATTATATTTTATGACGCCAATAAATTCTACTCGTCTTGCGACTTGAGGTCGAGGCCGGATACAGTCAGCCATTTTTCATCAACTTCGGTGCAAGTACACAGGTAATAATCGACAACGGTTCAATGCAATGATATAGACGCCTTTTAATGCCATGCTTCTGAGATAAACATATTGATTTTGCCCTCTGAGGCCAAAGTAAGTAAATTCTTTGTTTTGCGTCCACTCAAAATCCTAAAAGGTACGCGGGTAAGCGGCTAAAAAACACACACAGAAAATTTAACACAAAATCTGTTTGCCTTTATTGGACAATTTTTCTCAAACTACATGAATACTCCTGTCACAGTGTGACACACTGTATGATCACTGTATGCATTTTCATAACAAATGGATCAAAATAAACAGTCATTCTTTGACGTTTGCTTTTTCTCTTATTAGTTTTAGATTTCTTTCTTGTGTACTCAAAGTGTCCAAATGTCAATACCATTGCACAGCAACATGACAACCTCATCAAATCACTTAAATCTAGACAGTTTGATGAATTGATACTCTATAACAGTATACAGTAGCGGTCTTTTGTCCTCAAGTCTTTGTACGTTGTTTTCAAGTTTCTTGTAATGTCTATGCTCTGATGGAATGTCATAGTTTTGCTGAAAGGTGTCTGTTTTGAAAGAAAACACCAAACAGAAATGGTAACTTGTAGCCTCTGCATTCAATTTTAGAAAGATGGGGCATCAGAGAGAACAAGAAATTGGTGTCATAATTGACAAAAGTATTCCCTGTAGCTTCCTCGGGCCATCCGTAAAACCAGCACCTTTCCTTTCCATCAAATAAAATAAATCATTTTGCAATTGTCAGTCTCCACACACAGACTCATCGCACCCAAATTAGGTGGAAGCTTCACATCTATATTCCTTGTACTTTCGAAGTAACACCCCAGATTGATTGAAAAGATGAAGTATCATGGCATAAGTGAAAATATTCTACAGTGGGTCAAAGCCTGATTGACAAATACAAAACAGCGAGTAGTCATAAATGGAGCATCATCTAAATGGAGAATACGTCACAAGTGGTGTCCCAAAGGGTTCAGTTCTTGGACCAGTACTCTTTCTAATCTACATCAATCATACTGGCTGTGAATTAGTTCTGAACTCAAAAGTTTACTGACAATACCAAGACATATTATCCCTTGCGAAATTGTAGTGATCCTGAATTCTACAAGCTGATTTGGACAAGCTACAAAAATTGAGTGAACACTGGCGGACGCATATTGGCTACAACAACCCCTTCAATAAATACTCAATGAACAATATTTCGCTGGGACGTACAACTGAAGAAAATGACTTCGGCGATCTACTTCATTCTACCTTATAACCTTCAAGCAAATGTGATAAGTCTGCAAAAAAGCAAACAGAAACAGATCAAACGATCATTGTCGATCAAATCAAGCAAATGTCATTCTTCGTCTTTACAAGCAGCTTGTTAGACCACAGCTCCAACATGCAGTACAAGCTTGGTCACCATGGCTACAAAAGCACATAAAACTCTTAGCACGGCAAATATTACCTAAACTCCAACACTAAAATTATCAAAATAGACTTAAACAGCTTGGTTTAATAACACTTGAACAAAGAAGAATTCGCGGCGACGTGATTCAACTCAAGTTATCAAAGGCCGTGACTACTGTAACCTTTCACTTGAGTTAGCAGCCGACTCGAGAACTTGAGGACACTGTCTCAAACTTCATAAACTAACCGTTCGACTTAACACAAGAAAGTACTTTTTCAGCAAGAGTTGTGGACACCTGGAATAAATTACCAGCCGATGTCATTAATGCAGAAAGTGTGACCTCCTTCAAGAGCAGCTACGACCGCCTACTACAAGTTTGAACTTTCACAGAGGGATTCTAATATACTTTCCCATACCAAAACTGAACAAAAAAGTATGTAAAGGCCTTTCGTTTACAGGACTGATCACTGGTTTATTTTTTGTTTCAAGTTAAAATGGACGAATTAACCAATTTTTGGCAAATCTAAAAGACCAATTTACTAGGATAGGCCTCAACACTCTCCGATTTTTCCGTCTGCCATACTCTCTTAGTCGTGGTACCCAAGTCTAATCGGCCGACTGAAGCTCTCTGTACAAGTCCGGATTGCTCGCAGTGACCATGCCTTCAAGCTGCCGTGCAGAGGTTTCCTGTTTTTTAACTTCGATTATTTCCCTGTTTTCATCCATTTTTATCGTGACGACAAAGCTACCAACAGGTAAAGCCACAACAGACAGCGGGAACGTGAGACCCGGCGTGAGGCTGAGAGTATTGACAGGGGTAAATGTGTAGAGAGTACTGTTTTACGTCACCGCATGGTCCATTAGTGAAATCTGACTGCCGTAAGGGAGTGTTCCGTCGCAAAGTTAAAAGCCACAACTTGTTTTTTGCGACAAAATAGCGCCAGCAACAGCGAAATTTTGAAAGGAAAGTTTGTGTTTTTTTCAGAAAAATCTCCAAAAACCTAGGCGCGCGCGGACGCAAAACAAAGAATTTACTTACTTTGGCCAAATTACTTAATTCGATATGTGGAGAATTTTGCGATCATCATAACAAAAAAAAAATTATAATGAATCTAACACTGTGCAAAATCAAAAAAAAATGATATAGCTACACTTTCCAGTAAAACGAGGGATGCCTTTCAAAAATATAAATTTATGAAAATCTCATTTGATATGTTACTTTAACTTTACTTTCTAATTATCTAACGGTCGACATACAAATCTATGAGTTCTTAAATGTAAATCACCCATTTGGGCACACTGGTAATTGATTTGATATACCTACTAAAACATGAAAACATTTCACTTCATACTGGTTGCATGATAGTCTACCAGCTAGTGATGCAGTCGTGTATACAGTCATCGATTAATGCGCGTCTATTTTGCAGTCAATAACTACCGCAATTTTGAAGCAGCATGATCGTGGCCAATAATGTTTTGGCATGTTAATAATGCTATTGAGATCTAAGATGCAATTTACAGTATTATTTCTATTTCAATAAAATTCATTAGTGACCTCGTCCGGAACGTTTATCATTATATAAGCCTCAAAATATATTTCGATGCAATGTTCTGAGGCGCTGAACAATTAAACAAAGATCAAAAGCTCTCTCAAAGTGATGCCGTTTCAAGTCCTGTTAAAGAAAGCAAAGGTAGGCGACTGGCGAAGATTTAATGGCACTTGACAAAGTTTTCTGATTCTTAGCAGCATGTGGTAGTATATCATACTCCATTGTTTCTGAAAGTTTCGTTTGTGTGAAATCAAACAAATATGGAAAAATTACAGTTATTGATTATAGTGTACAATTATTGGTATCTTGTCTACCGACAATTTTGTCACCAGTGAGAACGTCAAACGTCAGAAAGAGGATAAATATCAGATAAGTGTCGTTTAATTTGTTCCCACGTTTTGTGTTACTGATCACAACTACATCCCCCACAAATCCGTGACAAAGTGCGTCCACCCCTTCTGATGTCGTGATTCTTAATATATCATATTCTAAAACACCTGTTTTGACATTTTCGATTTGAAATTTCGATGATCCAAGTCGTGACAATGCCCCAGTCCTCAATCGTGCAGTATCATACATAACTTTTCAATTACACACTGACACGCAATTATTATCAGTAATAGTGTAATTATTGTGGATATTTGTACGTTATAATAGGTGGTTGTTCATGCCAAGTTGTTATTTATTCAATAAACCTTACGTGACTGATAATCAGTACGTACAGCGTTCAGTATTACAACTTTGCCTTGTTTCCTTTGAAATTTGATTGAAAACTGTCTTTACAAGAAAACAATGTAACTTCTTTGCAAGGCAGCAGCTCAAAAACGAAGAGAATTGTACAATTTGCTATATTTGGATAACTTAAAATTCAATAAAAGTCATGGGCCTGAAGTGGGTGCCAGGTAGCACGTTGCCCGTTGGTGAGATGGACCCGAACCGTCGTCCAGGCCGCTACCAGATGTCGACGCCCCCGCTGAAGCAGTACGGTCATCATGATAACATGCTGCCCCCCCCCCCCCCCCGGGCATTCGAATCTGCAAGTGGCCTCGGAGGAAATGCGGTGACGACGCCTGGATGCGCCATCTACCCTGGATTTCGGTTTAACCTTCGTCTCCATGTCGTTTATATGCGTTAACACCTAGTTACATTCAATCGTTAGAGGGACAAGGTCGGCCATTTTCTGCAATTTTTCCCTGAATGTGTTTGATACGAGACAATATTTTTATAGTTTGACATGTTGAAATATACTTAATGAAAAATAGTCATGTATATATTCCGTCCCGGTTTTAGATCCGATAGCTAAAATATCTCGGCAGAACACATAACAGTCTATATCATTAATTTGCCTGTTCACCGTTGTAAGCATCCGCTTGTGAAAGGTAATGGCTATAATTATATGGCTCTTGATCGAGAACGCAGTGTTGCATTTTCTGGATTCCCTCAGGGGATTCCCAACTACCGATGCCGTTTGCTCCAGTTATACATTTTGACGGTCAGCTTTGCATGCAGACTTGAGGACTAATCTTGTTCTCGTATATCCCTTGCTTTGCTGCAGGAGAGCATATTTTCATTATGGGCATTTCAACTGCCCACAAGCTGCATATGCAACGGGCGCGGAGCCGACGACAGTACCAAGGGTCTTATGGGGGAATTGTTTTCGTCTCGTTTTGTTGTAGAGTTGCCCAAAGTCTGTGGGATTAGAAATATCAAACCAGAGTAAAATGAAGGATATTAACTCCAGCAGATAGCCTCGTTCGTGTTTAGGAGATCGCGAAATCGAAGTATTATACTTTATCGAATCACTTGAACATTACAGGGTAAGCGCCAGTAAGTGCATGCTGCGTACGTCCGAGAAAAGCCAGATGTTGAAGCGACTGCTCGATACTCCGACTATAGAGTGCCAGCCAGCGTACTCGATCGCAAGATACTACATGAGTGAGAAAGCGTGTCGAGAACAAACTGACATACGAACAGTATTGATCAAATGTTTTCCTACCCTTCTAACCTCCCTCTCTTTCACCTTAATGGAGTATAATTTCGGATTTATGTGATTGTGAATGTGGTCAAATGATTGCACAATCAGGAGGTTGAAGTCACGTTGGATGTTGTCGATCTGGATCTTTGAGAAGTGTAAAATTTTGAATTACTCATTTGATGTCCATAGTGTGTTCATGTTAACATTTCATTGACATTAACCCTTTGAGTGCTGTAATTGTTCCCAACAAGATGTCTTTGTGATACGAACGAGTGCATAAGACAACCTGTTCATATTTTCGTGCTTTCGATTTTACATAAGAACTTATGAAATACGCCCTCAAACGATCAGCGTTAGTGACTTGTTGCCGTTACATTCGTGTGTTGTTCAAAGTACATATAGTAAACTTAAAAACTAATCCCTTATTGAAATTTTTAAAGCTTGTAAGACCTACGATAGCTTGAAAACATAGGACTCTGTTCATTCGAGTAAGAATTAATGTTAACTATAAATGAAACATTAGCTATCCAGAGTAAAATGAAGGATATTAACTCAAGCATATAGCCTCGTTCGTGTTTAGGAGATCGTGAAATCGAAGTATTATACTTTATCGAATGACGTGAACATTACAGGGTAAATGCCAGTAAGTGCATGCTGCGTACGTCCGAGAAAAGCCAGATGTCGAAACGACTGCTCGATACCCGACTATAGAGTGCCAGCCAGCGTACTCGATCGCAAGATACTACATGAGTGAGAAAGCGTGTCGAGAACAAACTGACATACGAACAGTATTGATCAAATGTTTTCCTACCCTTCTAACCTCCCTCTCTTTCACCTTAATGGAGTATAATTTCGGATTTATGTGATTGTGAATGTGGTCAAATGATTGCACAATCAGGAGGTTGAAGTCACGTTGGATGTTGTCGATCTGGATCTTTGAGAAGTGTAAAATTTTGAATTACTCATTTGATGTCCATAGTGTGTTCATGTTAACATTTCATTGACATTAACCCTTTGAGTGCTGTAATTGTTCCCAACAAGATGTCTTTGTGATACGAACGAGTGCATAAGACAACCTGTTCATATTTTCGTGCTTTCGATTTTACATAAGAACTTATGAAATACGCCCTCAAACGATCAGCGTTAGTGACTTGTTGCCGTTACATTCGTGTGTTGTTCAAAGTACATATAGTAAACTTAAAAACTAATCCCTTATTGAAATTTTTAAAGCCTGTAAGACCTACGATAGTTTGAAAACATAGGACTCTGTTCATTCGAGTAAGAATTAATGTTAACTATAAATGAAACAATAGCTATCTTCATAAAGCGATCGTTGAAATATCATTGACTTTGGTAAAGTTACTTACTGGTTCTTGAGACGTTTGCTATTTTTATAAAACTTTCGTTGATATATCATTGACTTTGATAAAGTGACTTACGGTACACTTCATCTAAATAACGTAGAAAACCATCGTAATTTAAAGTACAAGGGAATCGAATTGTCCAAAATTACAAAAATACATTTGCTCACGCAATTTGTGAAACGTTATGGATTTGTCTTTGGAAACTTAAATCCTTGTTTTTCTGTATGTTGTGTGTAACATTTTGTCTAAATATTTTTTCAGTAATTAAGTCACAAAGTATTCGCTCATTAAATTGTTGATTAGAGAAAAATGGCTAAATCACTGCAACACAAAC